>NC_056751.1:418779864-418974864 GCF_019279795.1 Protopterus annectens
TCCTGATCAACATGAGGTTCTTCCAGAAGTTTTCTATACTTGCAACTATATTTATGCATTTTCACATTTCTTGCCTACTGATCTAGTCCTTCACCTTTTATATTGTTTTTTGGCACATTCAGTTGCTGCCTGTTTTTTATCTACTTCTGGTTTGATTTCCATTCCTGCTTGACATGAGTAAGCTTCTGCTAGACTAAGCGGAGACGTCATCTTAGATTTATTCTCCTCATGTTTCAAAACTTTCACGACGTTTGGGTCTTGCTCACTGTAGTAATAGTGGTGCTTCTTAAGGGTTGCCTTACGGCTGACCACAATAACCAGCCTTGTCAGTCTTGCAAGCCTTGTCTGTAAAGCTATGGACCATATTACACCTGACCACCTGTACCAGTGTCAGTCTTGGCCTTGCATCTGCCCCCCTCAACAAGCTTTGTGATGGGTTGATAATTGGCAACATAATATACAGCTGAATTTACTTCAGTGTTTATTAAGAAAAGGAAATCGGAAGTACTTAACTTTTTAAATGCACATGTGCGTGCACTCAGACATGCATTTAAATAGGTACTGCATCCCACATATAGTATTCTACATGGTACATACATTATTTTTCACTCACAGACACCACATGTACAGATGTGTATCTGTGTATGATCAAGCCCAAGATGTTAATTGTGCAGTGTCTTTTTACCTGGTTTCCACTGGACCTTTGCTTCAGTTTGAAGGGTACAATTAAGATGGGTGGAAGCATCAGTAAGAAATTTACAGTAAGAGATGCAACATTGGGACAGTACAAGCAAAATAACTTGACTTGCAAAGCAGGTTCAGAGAATTCAAATGCCACCTGCTTATTTGAAAAGCCAAGCAGGATTACTTCAGAAGTTTCTAGCAAACTTTAACAATCTGTCAAGCTTTTGAAACACTATAACAGTCCTTTGAAACTCAAGTGTACAGCATTACTGTGCACACCTACCAATGTGGCAAGGTACTTGTTAGCAAGATTGGGTTGCTTCTAGTCCATAAAGAATACTTATCCAGCAAGATGGTCTTGCAAATGTCCGTAGTGCAACCTGTCGCATCTCCAACTTCAGCTTTCACTTTCAGCCCGTCTCAACAGCAAGTGTAAATGTTGCTGATGAAATTGGACCATGCTTTGTCTAACAGCCTACCCCAACCTAAACAGACTATGTTGCACTAACGAAGTCTGAAAAATCCTTTCTAGAGATGTCATAACCTACCAAGACTTGTATCCCTACAGTAAAGCAGAGGGCCAAGTACGGCAGAAGTTTACAGACCAGTATCGGCATGAAGTTCTTTATTGATAAAGTACTCCTGCCTCCTATACATATAGTGGCAGAGCAGGAGCTCATATGTTTTATTGCAGTACACAAGAGAATTTCTTCTGCTTCATTAATACTTGAATTGCAAGTTCTTTTCATAGGTTCATAGATGGGTACTAGGCTGTCGGCCCTGGGGCCTCTATATAAGCCTAGCCAAAAAGCTTCCCTGGCTTTCGCCACCCAAGGAAATGATTTTCCTGTGCTCTTGTCAAGCAGTGACGTAGAAGTGATCCCCGGGGTGAATTTTCTGTTTCCCATCCAGTTGTCAAGATTTTTCAGGGCCAATGAGGAGCTTTGCTTGGCATGAATGAGTAGTTTATTCCAGAGTATGGGAAGTCTCTGGGACAGGAATTTATCCCTCCAGTGTGTTCTGTTTATTGTGGTGATAAGGTTTAGGTCCCTGGAGCGTGTGGTTCGGAGAGATTGGGATTTATTTAAGTGTACCATGTCCAACAGCTCTGGGTTTGACATAGCTTTGTATATTGGGCAGAGATCGCCTCTGCGTAGGCGATGTGTGAGTAGAGCTGGAGTTTTTTGAGCCACTCTGCGTATGGCATCTGTTTGAGGCTGGTAATCCTGTTTTAGGGAGGTATTTGTGGCCTTTACAATTGTTGTAGGTGTCTTTTGTGAGACGCATGTCAAACTGGGCATTGTACTCTGTAATGGGTCTGATGAGAGATGAGTAGAGAGGAACAGTGATCTCCTTTTTTTCTAGAGAACCCTTTTGTGATGAGGTGTACCACGAAGAATGATTTCCTGACTACTGTGGCTATGTGGTTATCCAAGGAGAGACTACTGTCCACCTGTGTCCTGAGGTCTCAACTCACTTTCGGTGTTTAGCAAGCTGCCATCTATGTGGTAGTTCATGGGTACAGAGTTTTTCCCATGAGGGATGACAGTGCAGTTCTTGGCATTGAGCTTGAGGACATGACTGACACCAAGCATCGGTCTCTGTGAGGCCCTTTTGTAGAATGTCTACATAATTGGGTGATTCTGTTATGGCACCCAGTTTGCAGTCTGTGAACTGTTAGCCAAAGACCTGTGTTGACCTGCACGTCAGAAAAGTAGATGCCGAGAAGGAGAGGACCCAGGACCGGACCCTGTGGTACTCTTCTCAAAAAATATCTTCCGCAATGTGAGTCTTGTCTCCTCTTATTTAAAAAAGAAATAAGATATTCATTGATGGTATGCAGTTACACACAATTGATATTCATTGATGGTATGCAGTTACACACAATTGATTTCAAGTTGTGCAATACACTAGCTTATCTTTATTAAGCTAGGCTTTTTAATGGTCTCCTGGACTGCAGGTCCAGTAGTTGTAAACACTACTGCTTTCCACTATTATACTGATTCTATTGGCAACCCAAAGTCTGTTTTTAGTGGCATGATTGCCAGTGACAAAATTGCTAAACGTAGCCAAGGAAAAAGAGGAGCTTGTTCTTGTACGTCACTGGAAAGCAACAAAAATGCATGCAGTTGACAGCTGTCCACAAAGGGATGCACAACGAACAATGGCCAGCATTTCTCACATTGCATTTGTGTACATTTACTCGCAACAGGGCTCGTAGTATATGTCTGCGATCTGATTATAACCTTTACTTTTGACAGTTTTACTTTCTACAGAACCGAGGCTCTTTATCATTTAGCTGTTTTTCTGATGTTCATCGTGCATACAGCTGCAGTCATAACAGATGGGTTCTCCTGCCGTCAGGCGGGTCCTCGGTCGGCCGAATTCCAAAGTCCTAGGTCTGGCGTCGGTTGTCGTTGCTTCTTCCCTGACGTCAGTGCGACAGGGGTATAAAGGAACCAGCAGACGCCATTTTCTTCAGTCTTTCTTGCCGCGCGGTGCCCGAAGCAGAAGTGGTTCGCAAGTGCCGGTCGGCCAGCTCCTGAGATTACGAAAATTTGGAAACCGAAGTCTTCTTAAAAGCCAAGTACCCCGTTGGGGAAACTTTTCTTGCCTCAGACCGATGTCGTTAATAATTGTATTTCTTGTGGGAAGCAAATACCGCATAAGGATTTCCATTCCCTCTGTATACCTTGTTTAGGCCCAGACCACGACGTCTCGGTCTGTCGCTTTTGTGCTACATTCAGCAAACGCACTAAGCGTCGGGCGGAGTTCACCCAGCATTATTTTGGGAAAGCATTTAACTATACTATGTCGTTGGATACTCAGACTACAGTTTTGTCTAAAAAACGCAAAGATAAGGACCGACACACGAGGTCCGCGGCCTCTACTGACACCACGCCAAAGCCGACTACACGTGACTCAGCGAGGCGCCTACGCAGCCCCTGACTACAGACAACACTTCTTTGACGGTGTCTCCTGTGTCCGAGGTCGCAGGCTCCTCGGCCCACACCCCGACTACAGATACCGAAGCCACTCTTGGCGTTGAAACTCAGAATGTGGACAGGTCCACCTCCACTCAAGGTGTCTTCAGACAGACTTCTTTCTCCATCAAGGCTTTCACAAAGTTTAAAGCAACCATGCACTCTGAGACCAGCTACACAGGGTCCATCTCCAGGCCCCATGCCTAAGAAACAGATGCTTAAAATGGCCGAGGATTTAATTACTCTTATTAGAGGTTCTCAGCCCCCACCGGACAAAAGGCCCAGAGTGGAGGAAGATTCCCCCTCCTCTGATCAGGGCTCCATTATTTCAGAGCACTCTGATGATCAGGAACATTCTTACTCCCCTTTTGAAGACTCTGATGCGGAGGAGTCCATCCCTTCTGTATCCCCCCTGAGGATTACTCATTTGGGGAAACTTTGCATACCTTAAGGGAACACTTCCACTGGGAAGGCCAAGATTATTCAGATTCCAAGAAAAGGCTCAGGGAATTTCTATTGCTACCTCAGCACAGGCCTCTGGCTATACCTCCTGTCTTGGACATCCTAGATGTTTACTCGGAGGCCTGCCTTAACCCGGACTCTCTACCTCCAGCTCCAGTTAAGCCTGACTGGTACTACAGGGTTCCTGACTCGCACCAATTTCTATACAAAAGCCATGCTGCTGACCCAGAAACCATCTCACAGGGCCCCAAGGGAGTTAAGGCCTCCATTGCTAAAAATCCATTGCCTTCCGAGAGAGATTCCAGATCCTTAGAAAGGTGGGGGGGGGAATGTATATACCTCGGCTACCTTATCCATGAGGGCCTTAAACTGTCAGTTTCATATGCTAAAATACCAACAGTTTTTGTTATCACAATTGAAAAGTAAAATGTCACAACCTGAACAACCAGACTTAAAGGAGTTGCAGGATTTGATGCATAATGCAGAACAAGTGGGTAAGCATACCTTACAATGTGGTTTTGATGCTCTAGAGGCCTCATGTAGAGCTGCTGTTACAGGATCAGTCGTACGTAGGCATGCCTGGCTCAAGGAACAAGCCTTGCCTGATCATGTCAAAGCTAAATTACTAGACGCCCCTCTTCAAAAGGATGTACTATTTGAAGCTAATGCTGTGGAGGTATTAAGGAAAATGGAGGAAAAGGCTAAATCAATGCAAACTGTGAAAGAATTTCTACAGGTTCAACCCCCATGTTTTAGTAGAAATTGGCCTTCCAAAAACTGGTCCTTTCCTGCCACAGACAGACCCCAAAGAGGCAGATACAGGCACCCGAGGGGCAGAGGACAATCCCAAGGATCGTTTAGAGGCAGACAATGGCAAGCTCCTACACAAGGAGGTGGTGAGGACAACTCTCAATCTTTCAGAAAGCAAACCCAATGACTTTCCCCTTTGCATGCCAACCAGGTCTCAAATGGCAGCCCCCTTAGGAGGAAAGCTGGCATTATTTTCAAAAAATTGACATTGTCACAAAGGACAAATGGATCCTGGACATTATAAACAGAGGCTACAAATTCCATTTTCACACCCTTCCAAAAATGAGGCATGCCAAGCCTGCCACACAATCAAAGGGCAGAGGCACAAAGGCAAATTACAGAGCTCATAAACATGAAAGCTATTCAAGAGGTACCTACGCCCGAACAAGGTCAAGGTTTTTATTCCAGGCTATTTGTGGTGCCAAGAAAGGGAAAAGATTGGAGACCTATTTTGGACCTATCCATCCTGAACACATTTCTACTCGTACCAAAATTCAAGATGCTCACTCTACAGCAGCTTCTTCCCATGCTGGGCAAGGAGTCTTGGCTGGTAACATTGGACCCTCAAGGAGGCATACCTGCATGTCCCAATCAGGCAAAATTGCAGAAGGTACCTCAGATTTCTTGCAGGTTCAACCCATTATCAATTCTCTGCATTGCCCTTTGGCTTATCTACTGCGCCCAGAGTATTCATGAAATGCCTGGCATCAGTAATTGCCTACTGCAGACTTCAAGGGATACAAATATACCCCTATCTGGACGACTGCCTGATCCAAGCGGACAGCAAGCACATTCTTCTGAAACATCAGGCTTATGTAATAATGTTATTGAACTCTCTGGGATACACAGTCAACAAAAGAAATCAAGGCTGATACCCTCTCAGAAGATAATTTTCCTGGGTGCCAATTTGGACACAAACACCCAGATGGCCTACCTCACGCCAGAGAAGCAGGGGCAACTAATTCAATACTTCAGAACACTAGCAAATTACACCAGGCTGACTGCAAGGAAAATCCTGCGGGCTCTGGGATTCATGGCATCTTGCATCTTACTAATCCCATGTGCAAGGCTGCATATGAGGAAACTACAATGGTACCTGAAAACCATATGGTCTCAACACAGCCACAGTTTGGAAACAATAATACCACTAATTCCATGTCTGCAAAAGGAATTTCTGTGGTGGGCTCAAGCATGCCAAACAAACACAGGTCTTCCATTCAGCAAGCCTCAAGCAAATCAAGTCATCACAACAGACGCCTTGGACTACGCCTGTGGGGCGCACATGACAGATCGGTGCATTCAGGGCAAATGGTCCCAAAAAGAAAAGCACCTGCACATCAATCAAAAAGAAATGCTAGCAGTAATAAATGCTATTATAGCTTTCAAGGACCTTCTACAACCAGGTCAACTATTGATAAGAACGGACACCACCACAGTTATGTGGTACATAAACAAACAGGGAGGAACGCATTCTTACCCCCTATGCAGACTGGCCATGTCACTTTGGAACATGGCCATGGACTTACAAATGGAACTACAAGCACAGTACTTGCCAGGCAAGGAAAACACGCTGGCATACAACCTAAGCAGGAATATGACAGATCCACACGAATGGAAATTGCATCCAAAAGTTTTTACAGAAATAATCCAAGAATGGGGAAGGCCAGACATAGATCTCTTTGCCTCCCACAAAAATCATCAATTGACAAAATTCTGCTCAAGGATCTTCCATCCAAAGGCCTGGAGAGTGGACGTTCTCTTTCAGTTGGACATCAATGACAGTTTATGCCTTCCCACCTCTTCCTCTGCTGCCCAAAGTTCTATTGAAGACCAGAGCAGACAGACCAAAGATTATTCTCATTGCTCCGGACTGGCCAAGGCAACACTGGTACCCACTCCTGAGGAGCCTGACGCATTCCCCACCATGGACCCTGCCTCTAATGCCTCCTCTTCTGACTCGGCACAGCTTCAAAACTCTTCACAGCCAGCTAAAAACACTCAATCTAGCCGCATGGAAGATTCCTTAGCATCACAACAGGCCCTACTCTCCAAGGAGGTGCAGGATGTCATTTTGGAGTCCAGAAGGCCATCAACTAGAAAAGCTTACTCCACAAAATGGAAACGTTTTTGTATCTGGAATGAGAAAAAGGGCCAGGATCCTGGAAAACTGAATTTACCTCAAATACTACAATATTTGGCTGAACTGCTAAGCAGTGGACTTTCTCCTCCATCAAAATCCATGCCTCAGCCATTTCTGCAGAATACAACACTGATCCACCTTTATTCTCTCACCCTCTCTTAAGACAGTTCCTCAGAGGGTCTAAGAATTTAAGACCTCCAAGGAAACCACCAATACCTGCTTGGGATCTTAATTTCATTCTGGAAAAACTGACCTTGCCTCCCTTTGAGCCAGCTGCCTCATCAGATCTGCAATATTTGTCCTGGAAAACAGCTTTCCTTCTGGCTATCACCTCAGCTCGTAGAGTTTCAGAACTACAGGCTCTCATGGCTGTCCAGCCTTTTATCATCTTCCATCAGGACAGAGTTTCCTTACGAACCAACCCGTCCTTTATGCCTAAAGTGGTGTCCAGGGTAGCTTTAAATCAGGCCATACATTTACCTACCTTTTATCCTAATCCTCAAAACAAAGGGGAGAGATTACTACATTCCTTGGACATCCACAGACAACTGCATTATTTGGACAGAACAAAGCCTTTCAGAAAATCAGAACAGCTCTTTGTGGCCTATGCGGTAGGAGCTCAAGGAAAGCCAATTTCCAAACAGACATTCTCAAAATGGATAGCCCACTGCATACGCTTTTGCTGTTCCTTTCATGGCAAAACTGTACCTACAGGCATTAGAACTCCTTCCACCAGGGCCACAGCCACCTCTGCAGCCTTTCTCAGAGGAGTTCCTACCAAGGATATTTTGGAAGCAGCCACTTGGAGTTCTGTGCATACCTTCTCCAAGCACTACAACCTACCACTATACTCCAAATCTAGAGCAGGCTTTGCCACTGCAGTCTTGCAGGGCATTTTGGCTCCTCCTAGTTCCACCTAGTGCCTACCATCCCTTTCTTAGCTTTGGGATTCTACCCATCTG
Source organism: Protopterus annectens (assembly GCF_019279795.1). Classification (NCBI taxonomy): domain Eukaryota; kingdom Metazoa; phylum Chordata; order Ceratodontiformes; family Protopteridae; genus Protopterus; species Protopterus annectens. Next base: position 418,787,907 of record NC_056751.1, read on the forward strand.
TTATGACTGCAGCTGTATGCACGATGAACATAGTACAGTTTTGTACCTACCATAAATATAGATGTTAGAGTGCTAATACAGCTGCAGTCTAGGTTTTCCTCCCTCCTTCCCCTCTTGGGACAGGCCTATAGGCTAACACATCCTCATACAACCTGATTGGGGTATTCATTTATGATGTATTTGCTTGCAACTACTGTAACTTGATTATATTGCACTGCATTATTACACAAATTTGTGTATTGCCTTCCTTCTGGGGGCACCTGACATCTGGGGCAAGAAAAACTGAGGAAAATGGCGTCTGTTGGTTCCTTTATACCCCTGTCGCACTGACGTCAGGGAAGAAGCGCCGACAACTGACGCCGGACCTAGACTTTGGAATTCGGCCGACCGAGGACCCGCCTGACGGCAGGAGAACCCATCTGTTATGACTGCAGCTGTATTAGCACTCTAACATCTACATTTATGGTAGGTACAAAACTGTACTTTATTGCTGAAACCTACAAATAACCTGATTTGCTTCTCTTTAGCTTGTTTTGCTCAAAATGATGTCTTTAATCTATTAATGGATCCAGATGCTGGCTGCATCTTTGTGGTTTATCAAGTTAATCAGTTTTATCGTAACTAAAGTGCTGTTGCTTTTCGAATCATCAAAAGTGACAAACTGTAATAGGACAGTCTTGCACTGGGTATTCCATGCTTTTATGTCATCGTCCAGTGTAAGTCTTTGACTTCTTGACTGGTTACACTTGCGGCTCTTTATAAAGCATTTACTAATATGAAGTGATTGTCTTCCCAGATGACCCCCCCCCAAAAGTTCTAATCCCATTTAGTAGCTCACAAGTGGGTTTTGTAGCTTTTAGAATAACCTGTCAGGTTGTGTGCTTGTTCTTTTACAGCTTCAATTTCAATAATGGCAAGAGTTCTTTAAATCAGCTTTTTGAAGAAAGGCTTAAAATATTTTTTGTGTGACTTTGTATGGAGAGCAGTCATGTAAAATTGTGGAAACTAATTTCCTCCAGTTTCTTTGGCAGTGTGGGAGCTCACCCGCTATAGTGAAAATCCAGGTGGTGGTTGCAGATGTCAAACAAGCAATCAGCAGCCCCTGTCACTGGATTAGGTGGTTAAGGGACACAAGTGATGAAATGCCTCCTGCTCACTGTGGGGCATTGCAAGAGCCCTAGGTGCACCTTATCCACTAGAATGCTTGGAGATCCTACATGGACACTTCCTGCAAGGGAGGCCGGGGCTCAATGAAGTGGATGACACCCTCTGCATTTGCTCTGTACACATACTCCTCTAGACATTAAAGACTATGTATGAGCAAAATGTATGTCATAGTTGTATATCACTGCTTAGTTGACAGCCGTACCACTGCAATATTCTTGTTTCATTAAGGGAAATACTTGGCCAGCAGGAGCATTGGTAGGAATAGTCAAAGTCAATACAGTTGTGTTTTAGCACAAGTCTGTTTGCTGCTTTTTCACCCTGTACATCAGATTTGACGTGGGCAGTATGTGGACATTGAGCACTAGAGGTGGTAGTGTGAAGAATCACAGCAGCAGGTACAGAAATGTAGACATTTTGCTCTTTGCTGCTGTTGTATCAGCTGCTCCAGCCAAGTTTCAGAATTATTTTGAGACTGTTCTGTTTAACATGTCAAATGCAAGTTGTAAGGCGCATCACAGCTGTTGTCCCAGTTAGTGTTCCTTCTTTTGGGCTTACAAATTGTGTTCTCTGTAGTCTCCTACATTTGCACTGATGTCTTCCCATTTGCTGAGCCAGGGATCATGATGCACACACTGGCATGGTCTGTCTCAGTCTCTCTCTCTCTCTCTCTCTCTTTGGCATCAGTTGTGCTAACACTTCTTATAAAGATACTTTGTATTCCAGGGATTGGTTGAGAGAAGCTCATCCATGATTGTGTGTATAGCTAAAGTATTGTGGGAAAGGAGCTTAAAACAAGGTTTTTCCATCTCCTTTTCCTTTGCATGTTGCAGGAGGGCAACTGTTACTGAAGTGCAATACTTTTCCTGAGTTGCTGTCATTTTTAAGTTTGCATGCTTGCCATTAAATCTTTGAGTATGGATACACATTTAGGTGAAAGGATGTATGCAAATCTGTCTGTTGTGCTATCCATAAGCATGACATGTCTCTCTCCTTGTGAGAGAGACTTTGTTTTTCACTGCTTTTTCATGATGTGCCTGATGAGATGAAGGTTGGAAGTAGTGGGAGTCTGGCAGGCTTATTCTTATGAATGTAGTTTTAAATTATTTTGTCCTGATGATGCTTGCACTGGGCTCTGACTTCTGCTGAATCCTTGTGCCTCTGGTTTGACATGCAGAGGGTCTGAGGGACTCTTTCTGTAGAACAGATCATTAGTTCATGGTTTAATGTTTTTGTTCTTTTCACTTTACAGATCTAAAGGGAAGAAGTATGCAAGCAGTAGATGGCTAACCGTGTTGTATGGATGACAGAATGACTGGTACACCACAAAAAAGCTATAGTTATAAGTAGGTAGGTGTTGGTTTCTCTGGAATTTTGCAGTTCATTGGATAACCTGTTTTTGATTGTCTGAAATGTCTATCTTAAGGGATACAGATTTTTGAGGTATAGTCTCTAAACTGCATTGTACAATGGAAACATTGACTGTGTTCACAATTCTTGAGTATTGCTTGATGATCGTGTTTCACTGTTGCAGACATCACCTGTGGGTTATCCCTGCTGTGGTAGCCCTCGGCTGGCCCGAATACCAGAGTCTTTTTTTGCGTCTGCTGCAAGGATTCTTTCTTTCGTGATCTTTTGGAGCTGCTTCTCCAGCACTGGGGTTGGACTACTGACGCACCGTCTGCAGAGGAGTCAGATTTTTGTAGGCTTTCAGGGTGGACCCATCCTGGGTTGTCCCCTGTGCCCCTAACACACTGATCTGGTGTCCCGGATGGAAAGAGCCCGGTTTGGTGGGACATATGCCCAAGAAACTGGAAAAGATTCTTACTCCACCAAATGACCAGCAACACTGGAGGACATCTTGGAAGTGTGTTCCTCAGTTCATCTCCCGAATAAGGAGACTCTGGCTTGGAAGCACTCCTGCACCTTAGCCATGTTGCACTGAGGGCATTAAACTCACTTGTCCAGACTTTAGCATTACATTGAAGTGTCCAGGGTAGTTGAGACACAGCAGACTGTCTAGTCTCAGAAGTCTGTTATTCACATTAGTCTATTGTTAATATGTCTGTGTGTCTGCTGTCTAATGCAGGTGATGTCACATCACAAGGTGCTAGTGCTGGTATTGCCATAAGTTGCCATGCTGGATGAGGTTGTGTAATTTTGCAGACTTGTTTCATGCTGTCCTTTATTAATGCCCGCTTTGACGGCTCTTTTTTTGGGCATGAGGTTAAGGACATTTTGACCAGGAGTGAACAGAGCATGCTGTTGGAATATGTTTTGCTATCGGTCAATAGACGTCCTCTCAGAACCAGAAAAGGGAAAACATCTCTAAGAAAGTACTGCAGCCTTTTCAGGAAACTCCTGAAAGTTTCTGCTGTGGTAGTGGGGGGACCACAACGGTCATTGCCCTCATGGCAGAGGTGATCAGCTGAACCAGAGTTTTCGCAGAACTTTTGCTGGGAGACCCTTTAAACAACCCTGAGGGGTTGCCAGGCTCTCTGGCTCTGTAAGCAGTCAGATGTCACTTGGCCTCATATGCTTCTGGGTGTGAAGCTGTCACCTTGGACATATGGGTGTTGAGTCATAACCAGAGGCTATACATTTCCATTTTTCTAAATTCTATATTTAGATCCCAAACTTCATCTAGACATGTTACCTGTTGGAGAAGGGATGCAGCCATCAAAGTTCAGTAGCTGCTAGTAAATGGTCATCCAAGACGTCCCACCAGACCAACGTGGATCCGGGGTCTAGTCGAGAATCTTTTTGATTACTAAGACTCTCAAGGCAGTTCTGGATTTGAGCAAATGTAATCGTTTTGTAAACTAGACCAAGTTCTGGATGGTCGCTCTAGTTCAATCTGCCTCTCCAGAGGAAGGATGACAGAATGTGCTGTATTGACCTGGAGGACAGCTACCATCACAGAGGTAGCGAGGCATTCTAAGATTTCTGCACTTCCAGGTGGGGGCCAGCCATTATTCGTTCAAAGCACTGCCCTTTGCTTTTGGTTTTGCCACCACCCCCTGAATGTTCTCCCAAGTGCATGGCAGTCTGGCTCAAGCTGCAGAGGTGCAAAGTATTCCCTTATTTGGATGACTGTCTCCTAACCACCTCCATTATTCCACATGTCTGATCAAATGATAGTTGCAGTCTCCCTTGGTGTCTGCTGAGAGACGCTGTGTCCCTTTCCCTATAGCCCCCCAGCACAGACCTGACAGACTCGGCATTTCAAAGGGAGGACTTTCCAGCGGATCTGGTTCAGGGTCACTCGTTTAGGAGATGAGCGTGGTCCTTGAGTTGCAGACCTTTCAGGATGTTCTTCCCCAAGGGTGTGATTTTGGTTCTGACAGATGTGTGTGAAGGGGTGCTGAAAGGTTCTAAGCCCGACCACCTTTCTGAGCATTTTTTTTGCCACTGTAGCTGAAGAGGGTTATTTCATCATGTTAAAGTGCCAATTTGCAGAATGGTAATGCTATGTTTTGACATCATTTCGGATCATTAAACCATGTCTGAGGAAAGTGTGGAATTAAGTGAGGAACTCTTGAGCCATCATGAAGTTCCTGTTCCTGCAGAAGAAAACTCCAAAGGAAATTCAAGAAATGTATAATGCAGACATTGTTACAAGTGCCCTTACTCGGCTGTGAAAAATGTGTGAACTTTGAGTGTAGAGATTTGAGACGGAAGATGCAGCAAGGTCTGGGAGGCCTTAAACAGTGTCTACTCCTGAAGTTGTTGACCATGTTCATGACTTGAATTTTGACAATTAGATTAATATTGGCTAAAACAGTTGCAGAGACGCTACAGCTTCCAGGGAATGTGTTGGGTTTTGTAGTACATGAGCAGCTGAGTATGCAGAAGGGTTTTGTAGTACATGAGCAGCTGAGTATGCAGAAGCGGTCAGCCAAGTGGGTGCTAATGGCAAGAAAAGACATCAAGTGAACACTTAAAGTTGATTTTGTGACACTTTCTTCAAGCTGGTGCCAACTGTTTGGAATGACTAGTTACTATTAATGAAACATGGTTACTCCAATGTGATCCTGAGACAAAACAGTCCATGCAGTGGAGGCACTTGGGTTCACCATGACCAAAGAAGTTCAGGACCCAAAAGTCGGCAGGAGAGGTCATAGCCACAGTATTTTGGGATTAGGAAGGTGCAATGGCCATCTTCCAAGGGGTCAAACAGTTAATGCAGAATACTGTTGTAACTTGTTATGCCGATTTAAACGTGGCATTGGAAGAAAGCGGGAGAGGGTATCTGCGGAAAGGAGTTGCCTTTTTCCAAGACAGCACACCTGTTCATAAGGCTAGCAAAACTATGGATGTTTTGATAAAATTGGGGCTTGAGTGCATAGACATCCACCCTACTCACCATATCTTACTTAATTTGATCCTTTTTTTCCAAACCTTAAAAGGAATTTGAAAGAGCAGCAATTTTTTTGGTGATTTTTGGAGGTGATTGCAGCAGAGCAGTATTTCAGTGACCAGACTTCAGACTTTTTTTTTTTTTTTTTTTTTTCTTGGCAGGGTTACAGAAACTTCAGACACTTATGTGCCAAGTGTGTTAAACTTCAGGGAGAATATGTTTAATAACTTGTAATGCATTTCATGGCTCCATGTCATTCTCTTTCCAGTTTTCACATCAGTAGGGATAATGTGCATTTTATCTGCTCTCAGTTTTGAAGGCCCTTTTCAAAGGTACTTTGTTGCATCCTCTGCTCAGGGACCCTGTCACACAGGTGGGTTTGCCTTTTATGCTTCAGGTACTCGCTGCATCTCCAGTTGAGCCTTCTGCTATGGCGGACCCAAAGTTATTTGTCTTGGAAGACTTTATTCTCAGTGGCTGTTAATTCCGCCAACCAGGTATCAGAGTGCAGGTCCTCTTTGGTACTGCTGTATTTGTTTTTAAGACAGTGTCTCTCCACATAATCCTGCCTGTACCCCAAATGTGGCTACATAGAATTCAAGTCGGTCCACTCACTTCCCCTTATTGGAAAAATCAGGAGACAACACTGAGAATTTATTACATTGTCCTGATGTCCATATACAGTTGAGGTTTTACTTGAATAGAACAAAACCTTTCAGAAGGTGACAGTTTGTCTGCTTTTTAAGTCTAGTTGGACATGCCAGCTTCTGAAGTTACTCCAAGTGGCTCTGTTTTGTATTTCCTTTGGGTATAGCTTCTAAGGAATGTTCTTGCAGTATAATCTGAAAGGTCATTCTTCTGCTAGCTATGGCTACTTGTAGAGCTTTCTTCTCCAGAGCTCCTTTAGATGATTTGCTGATACTTGGGTGTGTCCTCACACATTTTTGTCCCGCTACAAATTGGTCACTTGAGGTCCAGAGCTGCTTTTGGTTCCATTGTATTGCACAATATCCTTCCATAAGACTTCCCTAGGGTTTTACGTGGCTGGAGACTGTCCTTCCGATTGAATCCAGGCAGAAAAAACTTCAGATATAGTTTTTTCCTGATAGGATTGTCTGTTTGGGTGGGGGGATGCAAACTCTTAAAATAACCTTAGTTGAGCTGGGGATTGTGTAGAGGAGCAGAGCTTGCTGGCTGAAGTCTTTGGAATATGGCCAGTCTGGAGTGGTATCAGACAACCCACAGGCTGAACTGGATGAAAAGAGACCACATAGATCTGTGGTTTATGGTAAGTGCATAACTTTAACTTTTGGTGGCTGTAACATCAGCTAGACGAATCTGAGTTTTATGTCTAGTTTTGCACGCATTCTTTCACAAAGATGGAGCGACTAGGCACAAAGGTAAGATGGTCTCAAAGTAACCATTGAGTTTGCCTTGAATCAAGCTATACACTTGCCTGTCTTACCTACCTGCATCTCTAAAGTTCACACGACCACAGAGAGGGTATGCAGACTGGACACAAGACAGTCCAGCCAAGAATCAAATCAGAGAACCTCTTACTGTGAGGTGAGATTTTACTTGCACCACACTAAATGCTTCAGTAAGACTGACTAGCTATTTGTATCTTTCTAGATTCACATTGTGGTCTAGTATCTAAACCTACCAGATAGCTTTCAGGTGTCCTTACCTTGGTTTGGTTGAAAGGGATAAACTTTCAATTGTAAATAAAGCGCACACTCCAGTTTCATGTACATTTTTTTTTTTCTTCAGACATTCATCGTTGGATATCTGTGCAGCAGCAACTTTTTATACCATTACAAGCTGGATCTCTTTTATATTCGGAGACACATTCTGTTTTACCATACAGATGAGATTGCAGCTTTCATCCTCTGTCTCCCTCTGTCCATGCCATCCTTTCCCCTTCCAGGTTGTGACCATTCCTTTTGTTCTGGAGATCACAATAATTATTCCTAATGCCTTTCTATTGCCTTGCTATTATGCATTTTCATGAGGCATCCTCCAGGGGTTGTCCTGCCTGCTTTTAGGGGAAAACTATAGGAGTACTGTGTGTGTGGTGGGGGGAGTGTGACCTCTTGAAAGTATTGCTGGCTTGGATCCACCCTGAAGTGGATAACCATACTGTTTTGAGATGGAGAGGAACAACAAGGATCTAGAATTATACCAAATATGTAATTTGTGTTTAATTGTAAGTGTATTAACATTTAAAAAAAAACAACTAATCTCCATTGTATTAACATTTTAAATTTTCCTTTACAGATTGGGATATATCGGAAAACTTATTGGACACTACACTGTTATGGAGTATATTAATATTAAGAATGCTGCACTGCAAGTCCACTCAAATGCATTTTTGACTGAATCTTCTTGCTATATCACAGCTAGGCTCCAAGTGTAGTATTTATAAATTTTCTAGATGGGAACAAATGCACTTTGTGGCAAATCTTTAGAGCTTCTGCAACAGCAGCTTAACATATGGACTTCTGCATCCTTTGGCTGAGAAAAATATACATAACTGTATATATTAACAAAAAAAATGTAAAAGATGAAAAAAAATCTGGTAACGTTGCATGTAAACTGTCAGGTAAGGCTAGATTAAAGGTATCTGATGCCTGTTTGCAGATCTTGATTAGCAGGTTTTGTCAGCCATTGTTCAAATGAATGAGTAAATCGTGTGTGTAAATTCTGTCACTACGGTTGGCAGTGTTCCGATTGTACTTGTGCCAGATATGAATGAAGGGTAACGTGTGGTATGCAAGATGCCATTTCCAGAGTTTTAAATTGTATCCGTTAAAGATGTCATGGTTGTTAGAAAAAAAATTAAATTGTAGTCTTGATGCTGCATCTGTCAGTGCAACCCTGCTGTCATTTAAAATTTCTCTTTTCACCAAAATTGCTAAAAAGCATATTTATCTCTGCATCTTTTGTCTGGGAGACATTTCCTTCATCTTGTGTAAAAGTGATATAAATGTATGTGTATATGTCGAAGCATGAATGAGTTTGTGGTGGGTGGGACTGGATAGGTTAAGAAATGCATACGGGTAGTTTATTAGGAAAATATAGATTTTTGATTACCTCAAGTACAGTTGGGAAAATGTATAAAATGGCTGCATTCCAGGAAACACAGTAATGCTAATTTGTTGTATTAGGTTTAAACTGGTACATCTTCACTGATGAGCATAGTTTTAAAATATTAGCATAAGCTACATGGACAGCATGTGAAACTGTCATACCATACCTTTATGTAAGGATTTATGTAAAATCTTTAGATTTTTGCTGTATTCTTTTTTAGCGTGAATTAACTGGGAAAACTTTGTGTATATGACAAGAGGGGCAGGAAGTGAATTTACTAGTTTTTCCACTGCTTAGTTTGTATTCATTAGCCTCTAAGAAAATTGTGCCAATACAAACCTTGCTGGCATGAAGCTGTGCACCTTACTGTCAACTGTAGTAGGAAAACTAAAGGAATAGTAAAGTATTAATTTACTGATAGTGTAATGTTTAACTACTGGTGTTTTAGTACAGCAGAGTGAGTCTGCTGTATTAGGTTCAGTATCTGAAAAGTCTGAATTAGCAGATTATGCAAAACAGAACTATCCAAGGTCAGAAAAAACTTCTAGAAGCTAAAAATGTTCACGTATTTCATTTATACACAAGTATTTCAGAATGTTCAGTAACTCTGTCTTTTTGTTCGTCCCAGTTGTGATTTCATTTTTTATTGTTTGCTTCTTGGCAGTACGTTTTTTAATAAAACGATGGAGGCAGTATACTATGCAGTTGTACTGCACCGTTTGTGCGGAATGTGGCTTGCTATTACTGTTAATAAAAATAATACAGATGTTGCTAGAGTTGAATAATAAATGGTATTTCATTGTTGTACTGTTTAATGAAATGCTTCTGAAAGTCATACTTATCAGACTAAACTGTTATACAGAATTTGTAAACTGATGCATAGTGATACAAAACCAAGTGACATTGTCAGACTGCAAACTTTGTCAATGTAATAAATTATACTTGGCCATAGTCTCTGAAACCGGTACATTTGCTTTTTTGCTTTTCCAAGTAGTGTTCATTTTGTCAAGTTTGTCAGAGAGGCTGTGCTAGGTCATGGATTTCTGACAAGTAAATAAAATGGATTCATTGCCTCTGAAGAAATGAGTGGTTTACTTTTAATGAAATTTTATCTCAATCTTTATCAAGCCATAAAGTCATGCCAGAAGCTAGGCTGCTTACAGGAACTGTGTGTTAACAGCAAAGTAGCCAAATTAGCAAGAAGACAGCAGTATAGAGCACAGCTTGGACTAACTTCTCTGTACTCCCAATTACAACCTTAACTACTGTACAACCCCCAAAAATTCCCACCTCTTGACTGCCGTCATTCAACCTTGCAGCACGAAGAGACCTCTACGTTCCACTGACATATTGCATAACAAAACTGAATAATATTCAAACAGCATTACTGATAAACACAATACTTGTATTAAAACAGCATTGCTAATAAGCTGGAGTGCCAGCATCCTCCACTTAACAGTCTGCCTTCTTCTTTCGGCTTTTCCCGGTTAGGTGTCGCCACAGTGGAACTCCAGTCCGTTAATGATTGGCAGTAGATTTTTTTAGGCGTGCAGAGGTGCCAGCTCGACACCCATTCTACGCATGTCTTTCGAACGCCACTCGACCGTGGGGAGGACATGCAGACTCCACACAGAAGGCGCTCCAGCCGAGAATCGAACGGGAGAACCTCTTGCTGAGCAGCTGCTGCAACACTGCAGCTTGTTCTTAACAGACTGCCTGAAAGGCTTTAAATGTCAACTGAAACAACATATGATGACATTGTGACTGCACCACCCCTAGTTAAACTTACCAGAGTAGCTGTCTGCATTTGTACCATGACACTGCCACAATTATACCTTCATTGAACATCTTGTGTCTTGTGCTTCCTCCCCTCTATTTGGGAGGCTGTAACTGTTTTGTCTTCCTATATCCTAAATGTTGAACAAGTCTTTATAGTAACAAACTATGTAAAACCTGTGGTCCCCTACAGATCGAAGGCCAACTTTCATATGGCCAAGACCATATGATCGACTTGGAATTTTAACCGTTCTGATCAGACATCTCCATACAGTGCGGAATGGGAAGATTTCCCTTTTCTGGACTGTAGTGTGATCTCGGAGTTGGTATATTTAAATAGCAGGGGGGCTTGCCCCTCCCCCCTGCTAACAACGTGTTGGTAATTTTTTGTCGTGTTCCTGTTTGTCATAGGTGTTAGAAATTCCATAAGTTGGTACATCTCCCTTTTACCGTTCAGGTATTCCTGTTATTGCTGGTACTTGTGTGTGTGTGTTTTTTTTTTTTTTTTAGCTTGGTGTTAGTATCATTACATTTGTCTGTGTGTGAGCAGTTGTGTTCATGAGTTTCTGTTATGGCAGACAACCCAGTTAAAGGTAGCTTGGGTTTTAAGAGGTGTCTTAAGTGTGATAGAAAAATGCCCAACTCTGACCAGCATACCCAATGTGTATATTGTCTTGGAGCTGTACACTTGCAAAAAGACTGTTCTTCGTCATCACATTTGGGTTATCCCTGCCAGGGTAGCCCTTGGCCATCCCGAATGCATTTCTGCACCTGTTGCTTTCTCTTCAGGACTGACGTCAGTAGTATAAAGTAGGCACCCGATGCCATTACATCAGTCTTTCTTGCCGAGGAGGCAGAAGCATTTCGCATGAGTGCCAGTCGGCCGCTACCTGAGTTTTTTCTTCCGAATTGAAGCTGAAGTCCCCGTTGGGGATCCTTTTTTCTTGCTCTAACCGATGTCAGAAAAATTAACAATTGTTTCGCCTGTTGAAAGCAAATACCACACAGACTTTCATTCTTATTGCGTCACTTGTTTAGGCCCAGACCATGACATCCCTTGCTGTCGCTTTTGTGCTTCAACACCAGAACTATACGTCGTCGGGCCCTTCTTGTCGCTAGATATTTTTACTTAGTCCTCTAATTCTGATATGGCTTCCATAAGCCATCCGACAGCATATCTTCCGAAAAAACGCAAGTATAAAGACAGACCACACAGGTCCAAACCTACCAATGATTCTTCTGTTAAGCTCTCGTCAGTTCTCCGGTCCTCGGTGAGGTGCTTTCTCACAGCCTCTGCCTGCTTCTGTGAATTTGCAGGCTGCTACCGAGACCCTTTCGGAGTCCGGTATGCCAGAAAATTCTTCGACTAAGGATCCTGCGGTTGTCTCTACCTTGGATGAGTCTGGAGCTGCTGAGCAGGCACTGGCTTCTGAGGAAGTACTTCGCACTACCGATTCTCAGCACAAACAGACTTCTTTCTCGTCTTCCGTTTTTCTGAAAACTACTGACTTTCAAAGGCCCAGGGTACGAACCACACCCAAGAAACCGACCCAATCTCAGGCACCTGCTTCCTTGCCTCAGTCTCAAATGCTTAAAATGGCAGAAGACCTTATGCTGATCAGGGGAAGCCAAGCTAGCCTTCCAAAAGGAAACTAGATCTGTCCCCAGTAGTTTTATTTGAGCAGGAGTCTGACTCAGATGCATCTAAATATGAAGACATGCAAACCCTCTATGCTTGAGGATTCTGATGCAGAGGAATCCATTCCTTCAGCTACTCCACCTGAGGACTTTTCCTTTGGGGAAACCCTTCATACCTTAAGGGACCATTTTTCTGATGGGAATGTCAGGACTGCCCTCAGTCTAAAAAGAGACTGAGAATTCTTAGGTCTTCCACAGCACAGACCCCTGGACATTTCCCCAGTCCTGGATGTTGTGGACGATGTTTTCTTGGAATCCAGTTTGACTCCTGACACCCTCCCTCCTGTTCCCAGAAAACCTGACCGGTATTAGTTCGACTCTCAAATTTCTTTTTTAAAAAATCCTACTGCTGCCTCTGAGGTAATTTCTCAAGGCCTTAAAGGAATTGAAGCAACCTCTGCCAAGAATCCCACCCCCTTGGGTAGGGATTGCAGAGCAGTAGACAGATATGGGGTCAAGTATACACATCTGCTACTCTTGCTATCAAGGCACTAAATTGTCAGTTTCGTATACTAAAATTTCAGCAACATATCATGGAACGCCTCAAATAGTGTCTTTTCCTGCTTGTGCAGAATCTCAAGAGTTAATGCATTCTGCAACTCAAGTAACTGGTTTTGAAGCCCCAGAAAAGTGGGCACCTGGCGCCCCATCCTAGGTCTATCCATTCTAAACACCTTCCTGGTGATACCAAAATTCAAAATGCTCACCCTCCAGCAACTGCTACCCATGCTCTCCAGGAATGCTTGGCTAGCCACCCTAGACCTAAGAGGCCTTCCTCCCCATTCCCATCAGGAATCATGCAGGAAATATCTACATTTCCGAGCAGGATCTCTGCACATTCAGTTCTCTGCTCTTCCCTTTGGCTTATCTACTGCTCCCAGAGTTTTCACAAAATGTCTGGCTCCCGCCTTTGCTTTTTTGCAGACAAAGGAATATCCAAATTTACCCATAGACTACTGCCTAATTCAGGCAGACGGGAAAAGTTGCTCAAGCACCTGGCCTTTGTAAAGTCCCTACTGACCTCCCTAAGGCACACCATCAACAAAGAGAAATCCAAACTAGTACCCACCCAAAGGATTATATGCCTGGGAGCAAGCCTGGACACAGCATCCCAGATGGCATTTCTTACACCAGAAAAGCAAACTTACCGGACAGCCTACTTAACTGGGATCTGGTGGCTAGTTGTGATATCTGCAAGGAAATTCCTGCAAGCTCTTGGGTTCATGGCAGCTTGCATTTTACTCATTCCATATGCCAGACTGCATATGAGGAAACTACAATGGTACCAAAAAAGCCTTTGGTGTCCACATTCTCAAGACCTGGAAACTTATACCAGTGATACTTTGCCTAAGGAAAGATTTTCTTTGGTGGGCAGCAACATGTTCCCACAGCAAGGGACTACCTTTCTCCCCCCCCCCCCCAGGCCATCACCACAGATGCTTCAGACTATGCCTGGGGTGCACACCTGGACGGCAGGTGCATACAGGGCCAATGGAGCACACAGCAAATCCACCTGCACATCAACCAAAGAGAGTTGTTACCTGTCCAGTACGCATTGACAACTTTCAGGCCCCTTATCTCCCCAGGGGCTCTCCTGATTAAAGCAGACAACACCACTGTGATGTACATTACAAGCAGGACTCGTTCCTACTCTCTATACAGGCTGGCCATGACCGTTTGGCACACAGCCTCTGCCATGCAATTCCACCTGTTAGTGCAATTCCTCTCTAAACTCTCTGGCAGACCACTTAAGCAGAAATGTCTTCTGAACCCATACTTGTAGCAGCTAGACCAAAGAACCTTCACCCTAACAACTCAGAAATGGGGCACCCGAATGTCTACCTCTGCCTCCCACACCAACCGTCAGCTCAGCAAGTTCTGCACCAGGGCGAATCACTGCATAGCTTGGAAAGTGGATGCCCTATCCTTCCCCTGGGTCAATCTCTTGGTCTGTGCATTTTCCCCCACTACCTCTCATCACCAGGGTTCTGCTCAAATTAAGGGAGGAAAAACCAAGGACAATTCTGATTGCACCAGACTGGCCTCGACAGCACTGGTACCCACTGCTGCACAGCCTGTCCCCACTGCCACCATGGCATCTCCCTCAGACCCCAACCCTCCTGACCCAGAGGGAAGGAGAATTCATGCATCCTCAATTGGAGGCCCTCAATTTGGCAGCCTGGCTTTATTCCCTGACCACTGATCAATCTGCCAACCACATTAAACTGGTTATAGATGTTATATGTGAGGTTAGATGCCCTAGTACTAGAAAGTCTTGTGCTGACAAATGGAAAAGGTTCTGCATTTGGATTCAGGCTAAGGGAGCCGATATGGCATAGCCCTCCCTCATCCTGAATTACCTAGCTGACCTACACAGTCTCTCTCCTTTTTCCTCTATTAGCATTCATGCCTGTGCTATCGCTGCTCATTTCCACACTGAGCCCCCCCCTTTTCTTACACCCTCTGATCAAACCGTTCCTAAGAGGGGCTAGCAACTTCATCCCACCCAGAAGAGCACCTACCCCAACTTGGGGCCTAAACTTTTTGTGTTGGAAAAGCACACCCTGTCGCCTTTTGAACCAGCATCTTCAGCAGACAACTTTCTTTTTGGCCATCACTTCAGCCAGAAGAGTCTCCGAGCTACAAGCACTCATGGCTGTAGAGCCCATTATCCATGCTGACAGGGTGTCCCTCAGGACTAACCCATCCTTCATGCCCAAAGTGGTGTCCTGTGTGGCACTCAACCAATCCATTCATTTGCCACCACTTTTCCTAACCCACCAAGCAAGGGGGAAAGGATCCCACACTCTCTAGATGTGCACAGACAGCTCTGATTCAATCTAGACAGGACTAAATCATTCAGAAAGACTGATCTATTACTGGTCAGCTTTGCTGCAGGGGCAGAGGGAAAAGCCATCTCCAAACCATTTCCAAATGAATAGCACACTGCATCCATTTCTGTTACAAGCAACATGGAAAACCTCCCCCTATGGGAGATCAGGACTCTGCTCTACCAGAGCAGCCTCCACCTCTGCAGCCTTCCTCAGATTAGTCCCCACCAGGGGCATCCTGGAGGCTGCCACCTGGACATCTGTTCATACTTTCACCAACCATTACCACCTGCCTATGTTCTCCAAATCGAGGGCAGGCTTTGCCACTACAGTCTTGCAGGGCATCGTAGCCAGCCCCTAGTCTCCTTGACTGCCTCCACCCATATCCTCAGCTTTGAGAATCAACCCAAATGTGATGACTGCAACGGTGAAACATGAAGAACATAGTACAGTTGTGTACACTTACCATAAATGTAGATGTTCAGGTTTATTCACTGTTGCAGTCCTGGTTTATCTCCCTCCATTCCCCTCTTCTCTCCCCTCCCCTCTTACAAGGAACGTTTTGGTATTTATTTTCTACTGGTGGGGTTCTTCCACCATATCCTGGCTCCCACTTGGGGGCTCCTGACAGGGCAAGAAAAACTGATGTAATGGCGTCAACGCCTTACTTTATACTACTGATCTAACATCAGTCCTGAAGCGATGGCAGCTGACACAGAAATACTGCGCCTCAGGTATTCGGGCTGGTTGAGGGCTACCCTGGCAGGGATAACCCAAATGTGATGACTGCAACAGTGAATGCACTCCCAACATCTACATTTATGTAAGTATACACAACGGTACTTTCCATGTGTCAGTTTTAGGCACGGGTCATTAGTTGACCATAAAAATAAACTCCTCCTGAAGGGTCTATTGAAGTCCGTGTGAAGAGGCCTTATCAGGATTTGGAACAGAGACCAGTTCCCCCTCTACTACTTCTTGATAGAAGTCAAGAGACATTTGATTTGGTTCTGACTGCTTCCATGGAACCAAAAGCAGCAGTGTCTACACCTGTGGTCCTGAAAATCTCTTCAGAAACAGCAAGTCAGAGATTTCAATCCTCTGGTGTCACAGAGGAAGGATCTATAGCTATGGTCGGCACAAAGATCCAGGAACTGAAGTTTTCCTTTAAACACCTTCCACTGACCTGATATTCTCTGGTAGATTCCATGATGGATCGCCCTCCGAAGTCCATTCTTGGAGAGATCCTCCTAGATCTATTTCCATTTTCTCTAACTGATCCACCAGGAGTCCAACTGAATCTGATAGGGGGTTGGTGGACCAGCTCCTTGCAGCAGGAGGATTGCTTTCAACAACTGTTCCTAGCACCCTTGCCGCTGGAACAGTGTCCACTTCAACCACCACTGAGACTTCAGAGCCCCTGGTGTCGACTGTTCCAACTTAAACGGGTTTAGTGCCAGTCTGGCACCAATGGCTACCCTGAGTGCTCTGGGTGTCTCTGATCTTGAACTCCTGGGGCCGTATGTTCTGGGGAGATGGTTTCATCTTCAGCCTTTTCAGAGATGTTCATTCTCCTTGGTGCTTCTGCATGTGTAAGCTCAGCCCAGCTTCGGCCTCAAAGGAGACTTCCTCAGTGCAGGGTTGGAACACTGTTGTGAAATGAGTCTTCAGGATGTTCTTTGTGTTTCATTGTTGCAGTCAATACATTTGGGTTATCTGCCTGCAGGTAGCCCTCAGTCGGCCCGAATACCAGAGTCTTGGGATTTCTGCGTCTGATGCTGTCGCCTCTTCCATGACATCAGGGGTATAAAACATGCAGCTGACGCCATGACATCAGGGGTATAAAACATGCAGCCGACGCCATGACATCAGGGGTATAAAACATGCAGCCGATGCCATGACATCAGCCTTTCTTGCCACGCGGGAGCCCGATACTGGTCAGCCACTATCTGAAATTTTCGTTTTTCGAGTTTTAAACCTGAAGTCTTCTAAAGCCAAGTACCCCATTGGGGATTTTTTTTTTCTTGCTCTAACAGATGTCAGAAAAAGTTAATTGTCTTGCCTGTGGAAAGCAAATACCTCTCAAATTTTCATTCTTACTGCGTCACTTGTTTAGGCCCAGAACACTATGTTCCTCGCTGTCGGTTTTGTGCCTTGTTCAACACCCAAACTATTTGGGCTATCTTTGTTTCTAAATTCTTTCGCTGTTCTCCGTATTCCGAAATGGCTTTAACCCATCCGACTCCAGATCTTCTGAAAAAAAAAAACTTAAGGATAGAGACGGACCACATAGGTCCAAAACTGCTGATGACGCTTCCGTTAAGCTAGTCGCCAGTCTGCCGGTACTCAGTGAGGCGCTTTCGCAGCCCCCGATACCCGCTTCTGCAGATTCACAGGCCTCTACTGAGACCCATTCGGAGTCTGGTATGCCACGAGATGCTGCTATGACTATGGAACCTGCGGTTGTCTCTTGGATGGGTCCAGAGCTGTTGTCCAGGCACCAGCTTCTGAGGGTGTATTCAGACCTTCCAATGTTCGTATTAAACAGACTACTTCATTTGACTAAAACTCCCGAATTTCTCAAGCCCAGAGTTCATACTATGCCTAGGAAACTGACCAAAGCGCATTCTCAAGCTCCCATGCCTCAAACAAATGCTTAGAATGGCTGAAGACCTTATTACTTTAATTAGAGGATGCCAGCCATCCCCTTCTAAAAGACCAAGAATAGATTTTCCTTCTGATTTTACAGACCATGAGTCCGATAACTCTGATCCCTCTGATAACCAGGACAATACCCTTCTCCACCTATGAGGATTCAGATGCAGAGGATTCCATTCCCTCTGCCTCCCCGCCAGAGGATTTTTCTTGAGGTGAAACCTTGCATACCCTAAGAGAGCATTTCTGCTGGGAATGCCAGGACTACCCTCAATCCAAAAATAGGCTCAGGGAATTTTTAGACTTGCCCCAGCACAGACCTCTAGCTATACCCCCTATCCTGGATATTGTAGATGTCTTCATGGAATCGAGTCTTACCCCTGATAATTTACCTCCAACTCCTAGAAAGCCTGACAGGTACTACAGAGTACTGGACTCTTGCAAATTTCTCTCAAAATCCTACTGCGGATCCAGAGACCATTTCCTAGGAACTTAAAGGTATTAAGGTTACTACAGCCAAAAACCCTACCCCTTCAGGCAGGGATTCTAGGGCTGTAGACAGATGGGGGTAAGAAGGTATATACCTCTGCAACTCTTGCCATCAGGGCTTTAAATTGCCAGTTTCACATGTTGAAGTACCAGCAACATATTATGGAACAAATTAAATAAAAAATGTTGATTCCTGATTGTGCAGAAAATGGAGGTTTACAAGAGTTTAATGCATTCTGCAAACCAAGTTGGTAAACATACTTTGTGCGGGTCCATAAGATTTCTGCTTAGGTAGTCTGCCAGAGTATTTTGCTTTCCTGGCAGGAATTGAGCTTGAAGATGTATTTGGTAGGTCAAGGCGTGTTCCACAAGGCCATGGCTAGTTTGCAAAGGGGGTAGGAGTGGTTATGATGCCTTAAACGCATCTTGCAGGGCTGCTGTCACTGGATCTGTTCTGAGAAGGTATGCTTGGCTGAAGGAACAAATCTTGCCAGACCATGTCAAAGCAAAATTGCTAGATGCTCCTTTAAACCAAGAATGTTTGGCACAAAAGCAGAAGTTCTTAAAAAGATGGAGGAAAAAGCTAAATCTATGCAAACTGATAAAGATTTCTTACAGGTACAGCCACCTAGATTCCGTAGGCATTGGCCTTCAAAAAACTGTTCATTTTCAGTCCCTCCCAGGCCTTCAGTCCAAACCCAGGGGCAATAGACCACAAAGATTACAGTCTCAGGGTATTCACAGATCTAAACAATGGAGTGCGCCCACCTCAAGAACAGAGTGGTAAACCACCCTGTTATGGAAAACATTCACAATGACTTGTCTTTCATCCTTCCCAGGCATGCCCAAGTACTTGCACCCCTAGGAGGAAAACTCACCCTGCATGCAAAAAAACTGGGAATACATTACCCAGGACCGATGGGCTTTAAACATTGTATCCCAGGGATAAGGATTCTACTTTCACTCACTGCCAACCCCAAGCGGATTGCCAGACCTTCCTCCAAACCAGTGGGCAGAGGCCCAAAAGCAAGTACTTTCTCTTCTCAGTATCATAGCTGATGTCCTTCATGGATGCATCTGCAGTCATAACAAATGGGTTGTCCTGTCGTCAGGCAGCCCTTCGGTCGGCCGGATTCCAAAGTCTGGGTCCGGCTTCGGCTGATGTCGCACTTCACCCGACGTCATCTCTGCTGGTCTTCGGGTATAAAGGCATCAGCCTCAGTCTTTCTTGCAGCGTGGCGCCCGGCAGAAGCTGTTCGCAAGTGCGGTCGGTCAGATCCAGAGATTACTACTACCGAATACTACTTCAAGACTTCTAAAAGCTAAGTACCCGTTGGGGACTCTTTCTTGGCTCAGCCGATGTCAGAAAAAGTCAATAACTGTTTAACTTGTGGGAAACAAATACCTCATAAAGATTTCCACTCTTACTGTTTGCCTTGCTTAGGCCCAGACCACGAGCCTGTTCGCCTGTGCTTCCTTCAACCGATTTAGGCGTCGGTCGGAGTTTGCTGAACAGTTTTTCGGCTCAGATTTTGCGTACATTATGTCGTCAGATCCTCCGACTACCCAAATTGTTAAAAGCAAAGAAAAGACCGACAGGTCTGCGGTTTCGGCGAAACCACGGTTAAGCAAGGTGTCTGTTTCGGCGAAACCGAGAAAACTGGTCAATCTTCAGCGATTCCATGACTACTACTGAGGCTCCTGCTACCTTACCTGAATCAGCCTCAGAAATTTTGCCTACAACTGTGGTTCCTACTGATCTATCAGACACCATCCCTTTGGATATCTCTACTCCAGCACGTGGTGCTGCTAGGCCTCCTGCAGCCATGTCTATTAAGGCCTTTGCCAGGGCTAAAGCAGCCAAATCAGCTAAATCAGTGCCTGTTAAACCACCCTCACTCAGGCCTACTTCTAGTTCTCAAATGCTTACTCTGGCAGAAGATTTAATATCCTTTATTAGGGGATCCCAATCTCACCCAGACAGGGCCTCTCAGCCCCAGAAAGGAGACCTAGAGCAGAGCCCCCCGAGCCTGTGTCCTCTGATTCTGCGGATGACTCAGACATTACAGACCAGCCAGAGGCTCCTTTTTCCAATTATGAAGATTCAGATGCTGAAGAATCCATTCCAGCTGCCTCTCCACCAGAGGAATTCTCCTTTGGGGAAACCTTACATGCCATGAGAGAACAATTCCAATGGCAGGGACAAGATTTCTCAGATTCAAGAAAAGGCTTAGGACTTTTCTGCACTTACCACAACATAGGCCCTTAGCTATACCTCCTGTCCTATCTGTTGTGGATGATGCATTTAATGATGTCTGCACTGCACCTGATTCTTTACCTCCAGCCCCTGCCAAACCAGATAGATTTTACAGGGTGCCAGACACTCATCACCACCTATACAAGGCCCTACTTGCAGACCCGAAACTATATCCCAGGGGCCTAAGGCAGTAGCCTCGACCACAGCAAAAACCCTATTCCTCTGAAGAATTCAGGTCCTTGGAGAGATGGGGAAAAAGTCTACACCTTTGCTACTCTCTCAGCTAGAGCTTTAAACTGTCAGTTTCATATGATCCAATACCAAGAGTTTATGCTTGATCAGTTAATTAAAAGCTGTCCTCTGATGAATCTTTAGATAAGAAATATGTATTAGAAATGGTGAATAACATCCAACAGGTTACTAACCATTCTTTAAAATGTGGCTATGATGCACTGGAGGCTTCATTTAGATCAGCCATGACTGGCACAGTGATAAGAAGGCATGCATGGTTGAAAGAACAGGTCTTGCGGATCATGTTAAAGCTAAGCTATTGGATGCTCCTATGGATAAGGCCAGTCTGTTTGGGAACCTGCCCAGCAGGTAATGAAGAAAATGGAAGAGAAGGCAAAATCTGTACAAACAGTTAAAGATTTCCTACAGGTTCAGCCCCAAGGTTTAGCAGGAACTGGCCTGCCAAAATTGGTCCTTTCCTGACTCCACAAGATCACAAAGGGGCAGGAACAGACGCTCTAGGGGCAGAAATCAATCCAGAGGAGGTGCCTACAGAGGATGACAGTGGCAAGGCAATAACCGAGGCACAGACACAACCACTGCCACTGCAACAGGACAATCACAGTGACTTGGCTCTGACTCCGCCTACCAGGGAGCAAATAGCAGCACCATTAGGCGGAAAGTTAGCCTTATTCTCAAAATTGGCACTATATTACAAAAGACAAGTGGATTTTGCAAACCATAGACCAAGGCTACCGGTTCCACTTCCACACTTTACCAGTAAAAAGAGGAATGCCAAACCTGCCCCCAAATCAAAAATAGAAGCCCCGCACCAGATAGCGGAATTAATAAAGATGAGAGCTGTGGAAAGGGTACCAATAACAGAACAGGGCAAAAGATTCTACTCCAGACTCTTCCTAGTTCCAAGAAAAGAGAAAATCTGGAGACCTATTCTCGACCTGTCCATCTTAAACACATACATCATTGTTCCAAAATTCAAAATGCTGACCCTACAGCAACTTCTTCCCATGCTGGGCAAGGAGTGTTGGCTGGTAACTCTAGATCTCAAGGAGGCATACCTGCACGTCCCCATTCGACCAAATTGCAGAAGATACCTCAGATTTCTTGCAGGATCAGAACATTATCAATTCTCAGCATTGCCCTTTGGCTTATCTACTGCAGTATTCACAAAATGCCTGGCATCAGTAACACTGCAGAGTACAGGGAATCCAAATTTATCCATACCTGGACGACTGCCTGTTACAAGCGGACAACAAAAGCAAGCTGACAACAGATTTACAAAGGGTCATTTACTTGCTACAAGCCCTGGGATACACAGTCAATTTACAAAAGTCAAGGCTGATACCATCCCAGACAAGAACTTTCTTGGGAATTGGACACAGTAAAACAGATGGCATTCCTAACTGCAGAAAAACAAAAAGAGCTCCCTCTTTACTTCTTGGCATTAACAAAGCAGAACAAACTAACAGCAAGAAAAATTCTGCAGGCCTTGGGCTTCATGGCATCGTGCATAATCTTGGTCCCACTTGCCAGACTGCATATGAGAAAGTTACAGTGGTACCTAAAGAATTTATGGTCTCAACACAGGCACAGCTTAGAAACAGAAATACCACTAATCCCATGCTTAAAACAGGAGTTCCTATGGTGGGCTCGGGCATGCCAGTCAAACCCAGGCTTACCCTTCCACAACTTTCGAGCAAACCAAACCATCACAACGGATGCCTCAGACCTAGGATGGGGGGCACACATGCTGGACAAATAGGACTGTGGACTCAGGACCAGCTGCACCTGCACATAAACCAAAAAGAAATGCTGGCAGTAAAACTGGCAATCCTAAAATTCAGACCATTCCTCAAAGAAGGCCATTTGATGATGACAGACAACACCACAGTCATGTGGTACATCAACAAACAGGGAGGCACTCATTCTTACCCCCTAGGCAGAATGACTTTGGACCTTTGGAATCTGGCTCTCAACTACAGCATCCAATTACAGGCAATATTTGTACCGGGAAAAGAGAACACCCTAGCAGACATTTTAAGCAGAACCACCTCGGATGCTCACGAATGGATGCTACACCCGGACATCTTCAAGGCCATCACAAAGAAATGGGGAATGCCACAAATAGATCTATTCGCTTCCCCACAAAATCACCAGCTCAAAAAATTCTGCAGAAGGACATTCCACCCACTTGCATGGAAGGTGGACTCTCTATCCTTCAGCTGGAAAGGCCTGACAGCATATGCATTTCCACCTCTTCCCTTGATGCACAAGGTACTACTGAAAATCAGAGGAACGTCCAAGGATAATTCTGATAGCGCCGAACTGGCCAAGACAACACTGGTACCCATTGCTGAGGAGCATGTCTCGGGAGAAAATGTGGTCAATACCCCTGATGCCTTTGATGTTAACTCAGAACAACTACAACATCATACATCCAAACCTAAAAACCTTGCAACTGACTGCCTGGAACATCACATAGCAGTAACTAACCCAGACCTTTCACAAAGGGTTAAAGACATTATCCTTGAAGCCGCAGACCTTCAACAAGAAGGAACTATGCAGGAAAATGGAAAAGGTTCGTCATTTGGAGTACTGAAAGAGGAAAAGATGTGTCAACATAGATATTGCTAACATTCTGGAGTACTTGGCAGAGCTTCTACATACAGGCCTGTCCTATTCCTCCATCAAGATACATGCATCAGCTATTTCAGCAGAATACAGCTTTGATCCTCCTGTCTTTTCGCATCCTCTACTCAGGCAGTTCCTCAGAGGGATCAAGAATGTAAAACCTCCTAGGAAACCACCATTACCAGCATGGGACTTGAATTTTGTACTAGAAAAGTTGACACTCCCTCCGTTTGAACCAGCAGCAACAGCAGATCTACAACACCTGTCATGGAAAACTGCTTTCCTACTGGCTATTACTTCAGCAAGGAGGGTTTCAGAACTACAGGCCTTAATGGCAGTGCAACCCTTCCTAATCTTCCATCAAGATAGGGTGTCCATGAGAACTAATCCTACATTTATGCCTAAGGTGGTATCCAGAGTGTCTTTAAACCAGGCAATCCACCTACCTACCTTCTTTCCCAATCCACAAAACAGAGGTGAAAGAATAATGCATACCTTGGATGTACATAGACAGTTACGCTACTACCTGGACAGAACCAAAGGTAACAGAAAAACTGACCAGCTCTTTGTAGCCTATGCAACAGGAAGGGAAGGAAAAGCAATTTCCAAACAGACAATCTCCAAATGGATAGGAAATTGCATAAGATTCTGTTACTCCTACCATGGAAAACCAATTCCACAGAACATAAGACCTCATTCTACAAGGGCTACAGCCACTACCACAGCTTTCTTAAGAGTGGCAACCAAGGACATTATTGAGGTGGCTACTTGGACCTCCGTGCATACATTTGCCAAGCATTATAATTTACCTCTATATTCTAGATCCCGAGCAGGGTTTGCCACCGCTGTGCTGCAAGGGATCCTGACTACACCATAATTATTATTCCTCCTCCCCTAGTTTGGCTATGGTATTCTACCCATTTGTTAGGATTGCAGATGCATCCATGAAGGACATAGTACAGTTTTGTACCTACCATAAATGTAGATGTCCGAACTGGATAGCATCTGCAGTCAGGATTACCCTCCCTCCTTCCCCTCTGCGGTACTCTAGCTGGGGGGGGGGGTCTCTTATGGTGTATTTGTTTGTATATATGTACATACATGTTTATTTTTTGTGTTTGCCTTCTACTATTTTGGAAACATTGGCATTTATCCAAAATTTAGCTTTCCAAGAGGGCAATTGGCATCTGGGGCAAGAAACACTGAGGAAAATGGCGTCGGCTGATGCCTTTATAGACCAGCAGAGATGACGTCGGGTGAAGTGCGACATCAGGCTGCCTGACGACAGGACAACCCATTTGTTATGACTGCAGATGCTATCCAGTTCGGACATCTACATTTATGGTAGGTACAAAACTGTACTTTCAACCTGCTCCAACAGAACAAAGGGGACATGGTTTATACTCCAGACTTTGTGGTGCCCAGAAAAGAGAACTCCTGGTTCCCTATTCTGGATCTGTCAATTCTCAACACCTTCCTGGTGGTACCAAAGTTCAAAATGCTTACTCCAACAGCTGCTTCCTATGCTAGCCAAGGATTCCTGGCTGGTCACCCTAGACTTAGCTTATCTACACATCCCCATAAGGTAATCTTGCAGGAAATGTCTGCATTTCAGGGCAGGTTGTATGCACCATCAGTTCTCTGCACTTCCCTGTGGCTTATCTGCTGTGCCCAGAGTATTTGCAAAGTGCCTGGCTCTAGCCATTGCATACTGCAGGCAGAAAAACATTCAAATTTACCCATACTTGGACAATTGCCTGATTCAGGCAGACAGTCTGGAATTGCTGCTTCAGCACCTGACATTTGTAAAGAGACTCCTAACTTCTCTGGGGTATACCATCAACGAAAAGAAATCTCATCAGGTACCCAGCCAAAAAATTGTATTCCTGGGAGCAAGCTTGAACACAACTTTCCAGATAGAATTCCTCACTCCAAAAAAGGTTTATTTGACAAATGACTTTAAACTACTGGCCACCTAAACCCAGCTATCTGCAAGAAAAATACTGCAAGCCCTAGGGTTCATGGCCTCGTGCATTCTCCTAATTCCATATGCAAGACTGCATACGAGGAAACTTCAGTGGTACTTAAGTCTCTGGTGTCAACATTCTCAGGAACTGGAAACAATGTTCTTTGTGTTTCACTGCTGCAGTCATTGCATTTGGGTAATCTGCTGTCAGGTTGCCCTCAGTCGGCCTGAATAACAAAGTCTTGGGTCCTGCGTCGGTTCCTGTCTCTTCTTCCATGACGTCAGGTTGTCAGGGGTATAAAACATGCAGCCAACGCCATTTTATTCAGTCTTTCTTGCCGCGTTGTGCCCGAAGCAGTTTGCAAGTGCCGGTCGGCTGACTCCTGAAATTTTTGTATTTGGGTTTCAGAACCAAAGTCTTCAACTAAAGCGGAGTACCCCATTAGGGAAACTTTTTCTTGCTCCTTACCGATTGTCAGTAAAAGTTAATTGCATTACTTGTGGGAAGCAAATACCTCCTAAGGATTTTCATTTGTACTGTATTCCTTGCCTAGGCCCTGATCACAACGTGCCTTGCTGTTGGTTTTGTGCTAGATTTAACCAACGCACTATTAAGCGTCTGTATATTTTTGCTTCTAAATGTTTTGGTTCAAGATTTAACTATCCTGAAATGTCTGTTAGCAGTCCGACTACCAGAGTTCACAAAAAATGCAAGGAAAAAGAGACAGACCGAGGTTTGAATCCGGTGACTAAGCTTCTTCTAAGCCAGTCGCCGGTACTCAGTGAGGCACTTTCGCAGCCCCTGATACCTGCTACTTTTGAGTCGCAGGCCTCTACAGAGACCCATTCGGAGTCCGGTATGCTATGAGATTCTCAGAGTATTGAACCCGCGGATGTGTCTCCCTTGGATGGGTCTGGATCCGCTGAGCAGACACCGGCTTCTGAGGGTGTTTTCAGGCCTCAACCTTTTTATATTAAACCGCCAGCAACAAAAACAAGGTCAAAAACAACTTCTATGTCTAAAAAACTGGCACATGAGCCATGAGCTCAGGTCCCTATGCCTAAAAAACAGATGGTCAAAATGGCTGAGGATTTAATTACCTTGATCAGGGGTTCCCATTCCCCCTGCTTAGAGGCCTAGGCAAGACATAGATTATGAATCTTTAGATCAGGTTTCCATTTTTTCTGATTCCTCTTCTGATCTATTCCACCCTATGAGGATTCTGATGCAGAGGAATCCATCCCATCTGCATCTCCTCCTGAGGATTACTCTTTTGGAGAGACTGCATACTTTAAGGGAACATTTTCACTGGGAGAGTCAGGACTTTTCTGAATCAAAAGAAGCTTAGGGATTTCCTGCTTCTTCCTCAGCATAGGCCTTTGGCAATACCTCCTGTATTAGACATTGTTGATGGATGTGTTCTCGGAATCAAGCATGGCTCCCGATTCCCTGCCTCCAGCTCCTAGTAAGCCAGACATATTACAGGGTTCCTGACCCCCACAAATTTCTTTTCAAAAATCCTGCTGTTGATCCTGAGACTATTTCTCAGGGTCCCAAGGGTGTTGAGGCTTGTACAGCCAAAAATCCTACCCCTTCTGATAGAGATTCCAGGCCGCTGGATAGATGGGGTAAGAAGGTTTATACATCTGCAACCTTGGCAATCGGGGCTTTAAACTGCCAGTTTCATAAGCTTAAATATCAACAGCATGTTATGGGCTTACTGAAACAGAAAATTATGTTGATTTGGAGTTTCAGGATTTATTGCACTCAGCAGAACAGGTTGGAAGGCATACTTTGCGATGTGGTTTTGATTCCTTGGAGGCCTCTTGTAGGGCCGCCGTTACTCTGTTTTTGAGGTGGGAACACTCCATTGTTTAGATCTGTGAATACCCTGAGACAAATCTGTGATTAGAAGGCATGCCTGGCTCAAGGTTCGAAATCTGCCTGATCATGTTAAAGCTAAATTGTTGGAAGCCCCTTTGTAGCATGATACTCTGGTAATAAGGCAGAAAAGGTTTTGAAGAAAATGGAAGACGAAGCTAAATCTATGCAAACCGTAAAAGATTTCTTGCAAGTGCAGCCACCCAGGTTCAGTAGGCACTGGCCTACCAAAAACTGGTCCTTTCCTGTGTCCAATAGAGCCACGCAGGGCAAACCCAGGCACTCAAAAGGCTCCAGATATCAATCGCAGGGTTCTTACAGGTCGAAGCAATGGGGTGCCTCCACCTCCAAATCTGGAGGAAATGTAAGCAGTCTCGATGACATTCCTCTACCATCTCCAAGTACTTACCTTTTGGCAGCCCCCTTGGAGGGTAAACTGGCACTTCATGCTCAAAATTGTCAGTTAATTACCCAGGACAAGTAGGTATTAAACATAGTATCCTGGGGGTACAGATTTCATTTCCATACTTTGCCAATTCCAAATGGATGGCCAGATCTGCCACAAAACCAGAACAAGTTATGTCCCTCATGGATATGGGGGCTATTCAACCGGTACCAGAAAAGGAAAAAGGACAAGGTTTTTATTTAAGACTTTTCCTGGTACCCAGAAAAGACAATTCATGGCATCCAATACTGGACTTATCGATTGTGAACAAGTTTCTGGATATTCCAAAATTCAAAATGCTGACCTTACTACAGCTACTGCCTATGCTAGGCCAGAATGCTTGGTTAGTAACTTTAGACTTAAAAAGGCATACCTGCATATCCCAATAAGGGAATCCTGCAGAAGATACCTCTGGTTCAAAGCAGGTTTTTTGCATTACCAATTCTCTGCACTGCTTTTTGGCTTATCTACTGCGCCCAGGGTCTTTACAAAGTGCCTGGCACCAGTAATTGCATTCTGCAGACAAAGAAACATTCAAATTTATCCTTATCTGGACGATTGTCTCATTCAAGCAGAGGACAAGGTCACTCTTCTTCAACATCTGGCATTTGTAAAAAGGCTTCTAGCATGCCTAGGGTACACCATAAACGAAAATAAATCACAACTGGTACCCTCTCAAACAATTACATTCCTGGGTGCAAGCTTGAATACAACTGCCCAGATGGCTTACCTCACGCCAGACAAAGGCAACTGACAACATACTTCAAACAAATGGCAACAAAAACCCAGTTATCTGCAAGACAAATTCTGCAGGCTTTGGGGTTCATGGCATCCTGCATTCTACATTCTACTAAATCCCTATGTGAGACTGCATATGAGGAAACTTCAATGGTACCTAAAAAGTTTATGGAGTCAACATTGTCACAGCCTGGAAACAATGATTCCTCTCATTCCCTGCCTACAACAGGAGTTTCTTTGGTGGGCAGAGACATGTCACCAAAACAAGGGACTGCCATTCACTCTACCCCCTGCCACCCAAACCCTAACTACATACACATCAGACTATGCTTGTGGGGCCCATCTGGCAGGGAGATGTATTCAGGGCAAATGAAGCCCAGACCAAATGCATCTGCATATCAACCAGAAAGAAATGCTAGCTGTTCAAAATGCTCTGACAGCCTTCAAGGACTTGCTTCATCCAGGACAACTACTGATAAAGACTAACAACACCACAGTTACGTGGTAAATAAACAAACTGGGTACACACTCCTACCCCCTTTGCAAACTAGCCATGGCCTTGTGGAACACAGCATTGACTTACCGAATACATCTTCAAGCTCAATTGCTGCCAGGAAAGCAAAATACTCTGGCAGACTACCTAAGCAGAAATCTTATGGACCCACACGAATGGAAACTGGATCCACAAATCTTCAGCGTGTTAACAGAAATGGGGGAGCCCAGACATAGATCTATTTGCTTCTCCCCAAAATTATCAGTTGGATAAATTCTGCACAAGAACTCATCACAAAAAAGCATGGAAAGTGAATGCTCTATCCTTCAGCTGGAAAAAAACTATCAGTCTATGCCTTTCCCCCTCTGACTCTACTTTCCAAGGTCTTACTAAAAGTCAGACAGGAAAAACCAAAAATGATCCTAATTGCTCCGGACTGGCCTCGCCAGCACTAATACCCACTTCTAAGCAATATGTCACACCTTCCTCCATGGTATTTGCCTCAAATACCTCATCTACTGTCTCAGCAAAACTATAAAATTCTGCACACTCTGCTCCAAACTCTGAATCTTGCAGCATGGCTAATCAACTAATTATTCAAACCACGCCTCTCAGTAAATCTGTGATGGATGTCATTTTGGAAGCCAGAAGGCCCAGTACTAGAAAATCTTATGCTGATAAATGGAAGAGATTCTGTGCTTGGAACCAAGCACAAAGAATAGACACAGCAAAGCCCAATATTATTCAGATTTTACAATACTTAACTGAGATGCTTGACAAGGGCTTATCCTTTTCTTCAATATAAATCCATGCCTCTGCCATCTCGGCTCATTGCAACACAGAGCCTCTCCCCTCTTTTCTCATCCACTGCTTAAACAGCATCTTAGAGGGGCCAAAAATTTAAGGCTTCCCAGGAGAGCACCAACTCCTGCATGGGACCTCAATTTTGTGCTGGAAAAACTCACCCTGCCTCCTTTTGAACCAGCAGCTACTGCAGATATAAAATTTCTATCTTGGAAAACTGCTTTTCTTTTGGCAGTCACTTCACCAAGAAGGGTTTCAGAACTACAGGCTCTCATGGTAGTGGAGCCTTTCATTATATTTTACCTGGACAGGGTGGCCCTCAGGACCAATCCTTCTTTTATGCCTAAGGTGGTATCCAGTGTGGCTCTTAACCAGACCATTCACCTGCCAACATTTTACCCAAATCCGCACAACAAGGGGGAGCAGATTCTGCATTCATTCGACGTACACAGATAACTAAGATTCTATTTAAACAGGACCAAATCTAAGAAAGTCTGAGCAACTACTGGTAGCATTTGCTGCAGGATCAAAAGGGAGGGCTACATCAAAGCAGACTATTTCTAAATGGATAAGCCACTGCATTCGTTTCTGCTATTTGCACCATGGTAAACCTGTGCCCAAGGGGATCAGATCACATTCCACCAGGGCTGCCTCTACTTCAGCAGCTTTTCTCTGAGGGGTCCCAACCAGAGACATTCTAGAAGCTGCTACTTGGAGCTCTGTTCATACCTTCACAAAGCATTATCATTTACCTCTCTCCTCTAAATCCAGGGCAGGCTTTGCCACTGCAGTCCCTTATAGCCGCTCCTAATGCTGTTTAGTTCCATCCTCCCATCCATAGCTTTGGGATTCTACCCAAATGTAACGACTGCAATAGTGAAACATGAAGAACATAGTACAGTTGTGTACACTTACCATAAATGTAGATGTTCGAGTGTATTCACTGTTGCAGTCCGGGTTTCCCACATGCCATCCCCCATTCTCTACCTTTTCTTTCCTTCACTGTACTCAAAAGCCTTTGTGGTTTATTTGCTTTTAGTTGAAGGTAAAATTTGTTTCTATAAGTGCATTTATGTATTTACAGTTTATATATGTTTTTGCTCCCCATTTGGGGGGCACCTGACATCTGGGGCAAGAAAAAACTGAATGGGGTCGGCTGCATGTTTTATTCCCCTGACATCATGGAAGAGACAGCAACCGACGCAGGACCCAAGACTGTTATTCAGGCCGACTGAGGGCAACGTGCCAGCAGATTACCCAAATGTAATGACTGCAACAGTGAATACACTCGAACATCTACATCTATGTTAAGTGTACATAACTGTACTTTCCTATTGTTCATTGCTTAAGCACAGAGTTCCTTTGGTGGGCAGAGGCCTGCAACCACAACAAAGGACTCCCTTTCATTCAACCCTCCGCCCAAACCCTGACAACAGACACATCAGACTATGCATGGGGGCCTCACATGGCAGGCAAATGGAGCCCAGGACAAATGCACCTGCATATCAATCAGAAAGAAATGTTAGCTGTACAGAATGCACTGACAGCCTTCAAATACCTTATTCTTCCAGGACAACTCGTGTTAAAGACAGACACCACCACAGTTATGTGGTACATAAACAAGCAGGGGAAACTCATTCCTACCCACTCTGCAGGTTAACTCTGGCCCTGTGGAACACAGCCTTGAGCAACCAAGTGCACCTGCAAGCTCAGTTTCTGCCAAGAAAACTACTTAAGCAGAAATCTAATGGACACATGAGTGGAAGCTGGAACCCAACTCAAACTTCTAATCCACAGGTGGGGACACCAGAGGTGGACCTCTTTGCTTCCCCCCTAAACCATCAATTGAGCAAATTCTGCACCAAAACTCCCCACAGCCAAGCATGGAAAGTGGATGCACTGTCTTTTACATGGGAAAACTTCTCAGTCTATCCCTTTCCCCTTCTGCCCCTCCTCTCAAAAGTACTACTCAAGATCAAACAGAACAGGCCAAGGACAGTCCTTATTGCACCAGACTGGCCACGCCAGCACTGGTACCCACTTTTATGCAGTCTGACAACAGTGCCACCCTGGCACCTGCATCAGACCCCCTCTTTGCTGTCCCAGCATGAGGGCCAGATTTTGCATCCTCAGCTGCAAACCCTGAACCTAGCAGCCTGACGTATTCCCTGAATACTTCGCCAGCAACCCTCAGCAAACAGGTGCTGGATGTCATCCTTGAGGCCAGGAGACCTAGTACTAGGAAATCCTATTCTGAAAAGTGAAAAATATACTGTTCTTGGAGCTAGTCTCAGGGAAAGGACACAGCTGTGCTCTCATTACCTCAAATACTAGATTATCTAGCATAGCTGCTCCACAAAGGCCTATCCTTGTCATCAATTAAGATTCATGCCTCTGCCATCTCAGCTCATTACAATACTGACCCACCCCTCTTCTCTTATCCTCTGGTCAAACAGTTCCCGAGAGGAGCTAACAATTTAAGACCCCCCGAGAAGAGCTCCCACGACTGCCTGGGACTGTAACCTTGTACTAGAGAAGCTCGCGCTTCCCCCTTTTGAGCCTGCTTCTGCAGCAGAGTTAAAATTCCTCTCTTGGAAAACAGCTTTACTTCTAGCCATCACTTCATCTAGAAGAGTGTCCGAGTTACAGGCTGTTGTGACTGTGGAACCCTTCATTATCTTCCATGCGGACAGGGTTTCCCTCAGGACTAACTCATCATTTATGCCAAAGGTGGTATCCAGTGTGGCTTTTAAACCAATCCATCCATTTACCTACCTTTTTCTCCTAATCCTCAGAGTAAAGGGGAAAGATCGTGCACAGACAGCTTTAGGTTCTACCTTGACAGGACTAAACCTTTCAGAATATCTGACCAGCTGCTAGTCAGATTTGCTACAGGGGCAGAGGGCAAGGCCATTTCAAAGCAAACCATCTCCAAATGGATAGCACACTGCATCCATTTCTTCTACAAACACCATGGAAAACCTACCCCACAGGGGATCAGAACCCATTCCACTAGGGCTACCTCCAGCTCTACAGCATTTCTCAGGGGAGTCCCTACCAGGGACATCCTGAAAGCTGCAACCTGGAGTTCAGTACACACCTTCACCAAGCATTATCACTTGCCTATCTTTTCTAATTCCAGAGCTGGATTTGCTACAGAAGTCTTACAAGGCCTGCTAGCCAGCCCTAATACTTCTTGACTGCCTCCTCCCCTTCCTCAGCTTTGGGAATCAACCCAAATGTGATGACTGCAGCAGTGAAACATGAAGAACATAGTACAGTTGTGTACACTTACCATAAATGTAGATGTTCGAGTGTATTCACTGTTGCAGTCCTGGTTACCCTCCCTCCAACCCCCTGACTTTTCTATACTTCCTTCCTATCCTCTTCTTTGGTCATATTTTATGGCAATGGTTATTTACTTTTTACTGGAGGTGTTCCACATCATGTAATTGCTTCCTGTTTTGGGGGATCCTGACATCTGGGGCAAGAAAAACTGATATAATGGCATCGGCTGCATGTTTTATACTCCTGACGTCATGGAAGAGGCGACAGCATCTGATGCAGAAATCCCAAGACTCTGGTATTCGGGCTGACTGAGGGCTACCTGCAGGCAGATAACCCAAATGTGATGACTGTAACAGTGAATACACTCTAACATCTACATTTATAAGTGTACACAACTGTACTTTCTGGGCTCCCATCCCTCTACGTGGGGGCGGCCTTCCAGGCCATGGAGAGGGCATAGTCCATTTCAGTCAGTCGTTGCCTACCCCATCAAACCAGATGTCTGGCCTTTGCCCTCGACCGGAGTTTCCTCCAGCCTCTTCCCTGGGACAGAGAGCACAGAAGGCTCAGAACCTAACCACTGTGGTTATGTTCTCTTCAGATAACTCTCTTGAGCATCCAACCAAAGAGTTTCCTGCGAATAGAAAGTGCAAGAAGCAGCACTTGGCCCTCCCCTGAAGTCTTTCACAGAAGATACTGATTTTGATGAAGTGAAAGGTTCCCCTAACTCTCCCCCTGACTGTTTCCTTTGGAGATATCCTACAGATCCTGACAGAGGGGTGGCTGGACTTCACTCCAAACTTCTCCAGAGGAATCTGAATACCTTGAGGCTTTTCGTGCCCAACCCTCCACCTCTTGGATTTCTCTGCGCACTGGCAATCTCATTAAACTGATTGCTCAGTGGGCATGGAAGTTGCCTGATTCTATCGAACCAATCCTTGAGACCAGACCGTGTATTGTCAGCCTTTATGGATCAACAGCACTGGACTAAGTGAATTCCAGTAGACAGCATGGTAGTAGCAGCATCCACTAAGAAGGAACTTGCCGAAGAAGGTCCCACTACCCATACTCCTAATACGGAATCTGGGACTATGAATAGATGCGGGAAGCACATATACGATTCATCGACCTTCACCCTTAGGTCCTTGAATTATGTTGCACATTTTACCAGATTGGAGAGGAATCTGATTAAGGAACTGTTAGATACTTGTCAGGAGCAGTAACAGGAGGAGACTGTGACTTCTCAGCCCGCCACCCTTGAAATCTATCTCCAACTTGTCCATGAGGCTAATTGCACACGCCGCTGAAGGGACTATGAGAGCTGCAGGTTCAGGCATAGCCATAAGGAGAAAAGCTGTGTTTCAAAAATTACAAAGGGCCTTTCCAAAACTCGCATGGAAATTATTTCTCCTGGTGCAGAGGGGGAAATTATGGAAGATGCTAAAGAAAAGGCAGAGGTGGCCCACCGAGTCAAGGTTCCAGAGATTTTCTCTGGGAACTCCTATCAGCATTCCTGAAAGGAGGCCCAATTGCAGTCCTCTGGAGGTGGTCGATTTGTCCATCCACCAACATACCTGGATAAGTATAACAAGGGGCCTCTGGGTGCAGAGGATTATAACCAAGAGGATGCAGTATCCTGTTTTTAGTGCAACCAAAGGCTACAATCAAAGTCCTAGACATTCCTCCCAGTCACAGGGAAGCAGCAGTCTTAGAAATTCAAAAAACTGCTCAATAAGAGTCATCCAAATAGTCCCACCAGACTAGGTAAGATCCGAAATTTACTCTAGGTTCTTTTTAGTGCCAAAGAAGACTGGAATGGAGACCAATCTTGGATCTCAGCAGGCTAAAGAAATCAGTTTAGCAAACCAAATTTCAGATGGTCATGATTCAGTCGTCTTTTCTGGGAAAAGAAAGTTGGATGTGCTGTATAGATCTTCAGGATGTGTATTACCATATGAAGATGGAAAACGGTCCAGAAGATTCC
This sequence comes from Protopterus annectens, assembly GCF_019279795.1. NCBI lineage: Eukaryota > Metazoa > Chordata > Ceratodontiformes > Protopteridae > Protopterus > Protopterus annectens. Next base: position 418,822,710 of record NC_056751.1, read on the forward strand.
TGCACTTCTGGCTGGTAACTAGTCCGTATCAGTTCAGGTCACTGTCCTTTAGTCTCACCACAGCCCCCAGGGTGTTCAAATGCATGGCAGTGGTTGCAGAAAATCTCAGACTGCAAGGATTCCGGGTGTTTCCAAATCTAGATGACTGGCTTCTTAACTGCTTCCACCAGGCATCTTCTTGAGGAGGCTGAAGACCACCTCCAGTTGTGCACTGTTTTAGAGATTACTGTAAACTGCGAAAAGTCAAAGTTTGGTCCATGCCAACAATTGGAGTTCATCCGAGCAAGTTTAAATACGATCACAAGTGTCGTATCCTGCCCATAGAAAGGCTACAATGAATAAAATCAAGTTAGCCAGATTGCAGCAACGAAATACCATCAAGGCTCTGGGTCGATGGCAGCTTCGATCACTATAATCCCTTTAGCAAGATATCGCATACAAATCCTTCAGTGGATTCTAGCATCACGTCTCACTTGATCACCATTGCCAACTGATGCAGTGATCTTGATGGGTCTGTCCTTCCTTCCCTCCCAAGCCCAAGCCTTGGTGACCATGGATGCATCTCATATTGGGGGGGGGGGGTTGGAATTATCTGGAAAAAACAGTCAAGGCACTTGGTTCCATTTGGAGGCCAGTCTTCATATCAATATTCTAGAGATGAGAGCAGTGCTATTAATGTTGCAAGCATTCCACCCAACAATTGCAATTCAGATAGACAACATAGCAGTAGTCTGGTACAACAACAGACAAGGGGGAACTAGATCCCATATCCTCCGAGAAACCTTCAGTTTGGCAATGGGCAACTTCATCCAACTGCTTTCTCATTGCAACGTACATTCTGGGGAGCTCCAACATGATGCAGACAGATTGAGTAGATGTATTCTAATGCCCCAAGTGGTGTCTCTCCTCTTCTGTGGTGGAGGAGATATTTTCCCAATGGGGCCAGCCTTGCTGCAATCTATTCACATCCCCTCTGAGCAATAAGTGCAGCTGCTACTTCACCGTGATCCCCCTGCCGGGGGAGTTGCAGAGAGATGTGCTTCTACACAATTGGCCCCCATGGTCTTCTCTGCTTTTAACCCGATTCCCCTAGTATCCCAATTTCTAAAGAAAACCATCAGGTCGAAGAACAAGATAATTTGCATTGCTCCATTCTGACCACAACAAATCTGGTTTCCCTTTTCTTTGGTCTCACCTAATTTGAAAGCCTATGGGTATGGATCCAGCTCCAGACCTACTGTCCCACACAGATTGCTTAGTTCACCTGAATTTACACAGCCACAAGCTCACTGTGTGGCTTCTCCAATTCCCATGATCGCTAGGCAATCCTGTCACAGTTCACCATCTCTAGGTTACACTTGGGTCTTTAGTGTCTTACAAGCTTTGCAAAGCCTTTTTGAATGGATCTGTGATGCTCAGACCTCCATATAAGGAACCATCTTCTCCTTGGGACCTTCATTTAGTTCTCCAATCCCTAGTTTATCCCCCCTTTGAACCTTCAGACAAATGTGATCTAAAATTCTTGCCTTGGAAAACCTTGTTTCTGGTAGTCATCACCTCACCCAGGAGAATTTCCGAGCTTCAAGCTTTTTCCTGGAAATCTCCTTATATAATCTGTATTTTCCTGAGAACTAACCCTTCCTTTCTGCCTAAAGTAGTTCCCGAAACCAATCTGAACCAAACTATCCAATTTCTGGCCTTCTTCCCAAATTTCTGTAACAAAGGCGAATGTTACCTGCATTTATTGGATATCCATAGACAACTCTATTTCTATTTGCACAGGACAAAAGAATTCAGAAAATCAGAACAATTGTTTCCTCTCTTGCTACCCGAATGTCTGGCCAGTATTCAAAAGCTTGTAGTCACGGCAGGGTACGTTGGACATCTGACACTGGCTAAGGGAACGTGGGCCAAAGCAGTGATGTCTGCATGTACCAGACCTCAGAACTTTTCTGCCACCAGCAAACCATCAGCTTTACCTGCCATACTGGTAGTTGGATCATCCTTTCTAAGATAAGTACCCCATTGGGGACATTTTATTCTTTTGAGTCATTGCATGATTGTGTAGGTTCATGTCATCCAGTAAGGGAAACTAAGTGCTGTCATCAGATGCCCCATAAAGATGCCCATGAGCTTTGCCTTTTTTTACTTAGGGCCTTAGCACGACCATGTCTTCCTCCATCTGCAAGGCCTTTGTTCCAAAAACTTTGTGCAGCTGTCTGCACGTGTTGAATATTTACCTGGAAAATCATCTCCTAAAGAGCTTAGCTTTAGCTATGGAGGGGTTGTCTGATTAACCTGTCAAGCCACCAGAGAAAAAGGCCAAAGTTGCTAGGCCTGAATCTGTTGCTGCACCTCTTCCACTGGTACAGCAGGTACTGTTGAGGAAGCCGCAGAACCCAAAGTGGAAGGCACATCCTCGGAGGTAATGCAGATGTTGGCTTCTGACGGCAAGGGGGAATCTCTGCTTGTACTGGCTGTCCAGACGGATCCCTCTACTACTACTACACTGGGTTTTGAACATAGGCGTATCTAGCCAGCCAGACTAGTAGGCCTTTTCTCAGTATTTTCAATGCGTTTATGGTTCTGAGGCCTGCTACACCCTCTTCCTCCACAGTTGTGGCTCCTGTGATAAACCCTAGACCCATACCTCTCAACCTGGAAACATCAAAAATCTGGAGAAAGGCCCATAAAAAATAGGTACAAATCTGTATGCTGATTAACATAGCATTTGCATACATATTTGTGTAACCCTGCCCACTCCAATGGAATTGTGGAATACCAACTTTCAAACAAACTGAAATACAGACAACAAAAATATGGCCCCAGAGTCATTCCAATGTCCCATTACTTGGCTATTTCGCCTCATTTACCATAAACACTATAATGTGCATGCTGTTTAACTTCTACGGGGATTTGGATTTCACTTAAAACTTTTATTTTACATTTTATTAGTGCACACACTAATAGACATCTTCTAAACAAAGCAATGCAGACTCACAGTGAAAATAGACAGCATTAAAACTTCTCTGCCCTTGAAACAGCATTGAAACCCACATTCAAAGAAAATGCATCTGGCCAGTGGCGGATAAAGATTATCTTTGGGCCGTTTTCAAATCCTAGGCCCCTTGCACACAAAACATACATGTGTTTTTCGATACACCTTCCCGAGTGTATTAAATTATATTCCTTGTATAATACAACACACTTGTTAGAGCGCATTTTAAAATTTGTTTTGAACATTTTCCAGTAAGCAATGAAACAAAATGCATGAACCAGTAATGACAAAACTGCCCAATTCAGAACATTTCCATCGTAAAAGTCTACTCAAACTTCTACAGTCCACCAGTATCAGTAAATATACACATTCTCTGCAGAAGTAAAAGTCATCTAAATAATTCCACAACATTAAAGAGATCTGTAAATAATGAAGAGGTTGCTGCTATCAGACAACTTTATATTTCATTGTTTCATCTACAAATAAAGTGCTTGTTGCCCTTGCAGAATAAATTGCCTATATTACATTAAAAAAATGATAAGCTGGTAATATTGCGACAAGGAATGGATGGGCAAACTGATAAAAAGTTCATAGTTGTTAGGTATCTCCACCAAAGAGGACATTCTCAGGACTGCAGCATCCACCCCTTTCAAAAGTACAACACAGTTCAGTATCAACATCTATCTACATACTGTGGGAGTAGAACCCACAGCCTTCAGCATCAAAAGCAAGTATTCTACCTGTTGTGCTAGTAAGACAAACAGACTTAGCATAAGCAGAACTAAACCTCCCCCCCCCCCCGAAGAACTATGCAGCACAAGAAATCTGGATTAGGGGGGGGGGGTGGAGTCGAAGACAAAGGCCCAAAAACCAGGAACACATTTTAAACATTGCATGCATAATCTTGGAAAGTTGCTAGAAAAATTGTTTTTTGTTACCATGCTTTTCCTGAAAGGTAGGAGGACAGAAACTTAAATGGCTATCATTATTTAGTGACTTCAGTTCTCACTGATTTGCTAGAAAACCACAAATTTTAAGAGGAACATACCAAAGATTATAAGAGCCAAACATTCCAGACAAGTGGTGGTATGAGTAGGGAATTCATGCTCAAACACACAATAACGAGGGGAAGAATTAAAATGAAGCACAGACTGCCTACATAAACTCCTAATAATGACAGGAAGAATAATTAAAATAAAGCACTGACTGCTTATTACATATACTCCTCAAACATTCCAGACAAGTGGTGGTATGGGTAGGGAATTCAGGCTCTCACACACACAAATAATGAAGGGAAAAATAATTAAAATAAAGCACCGACTACTTACATAAACCCACGTGGGAAGAATAACTCTGCTTCACACACAACTATGAACGGAGTAGTTTCCGCACTGCTTAATAACGAGGAATGCATTCCTTAAATAAACCACTCATCACATCACCACTCTGTCTATAATAACATGGGAAGCACACAACTGCTTTTAAAATGAAGCCACTCTCTGTCCTAACAACGAGCGAAGCACTGCTTAAATAAACCACTCACCACTGCCCTAATAATGAGGGGAAAGCACTGAATAAAGTAAAACGCTCTCAGCTCTGCTAGATTTCTGCTGCTGACTACAAACTCTACTTAAAAATGAAGAGCGAGGGAAGCACACATCTGCTTTTAAAATGAAGCCACTCTCTGTCCTACTCCAAATAACAGGAGAAGCACTGAATAAAATAAATTTAGATTTCTGCCGACTACAACCTCTGCTTTAAAATGAAGCACTGCTTACATAAACCCACTCTACTGACTGTGAATGGAACCACAAGGGAAGTGCTTCACACACAAATAAATAACTCTGCCAACTACAACCTCTGTTTTAAAACGAAGCACTTGCTTACATAAACCCACTCTGCCAATTATGAATGGAATGAGGGAAGTGCTTCACACACAAATAAATAACTCTGCGATTTCTGTTAACTATGAATGAAGTGGACACACGAATCTGCCTGCCTAAGTAAGCCACTCAATAGATTTTACCAATCAAACCACTCTGTCCTAATAATGAGGGAAGCATGCCACTGAATAAAATAAATAACTCTGCTAGATGATTTCTGCAGACTGTGAATGGAGTAGACAGACACATGGATCCACCTGCCCTGCTTAAGTAAGCCACTCAATAGATTTCACCACTCAAACCATTCAATAAATTTCAGATTTCTACCGTTAGCTGACTGGCAGCAATAAACGGAGCGGAGTCAGCGGACACACACATGTATCTGCCCTAGCCCTACACATATAGATACATCACTAACTCTGCTTATAAACCACTCTATTACACACATGCAATAATAACGAGGGAAGCGCTATGGAAGCACACACACACACAGAAGGAACCTCTCTGCCCTGTACATATTGATGCACTACTGCACTGAATAATAACTCTGCTTGCCGTTGGTTAAATACATACACATCATACACAGTTAGTTTTTCATTATCAGCTGGGCCCATAGTAGATAACATACAATTATTTTTTTCTTTTCTCATCCTGACCTGCAGCATGTAGTCGTAATCGGGTGCTGGGTGGACTGGACACTGCAAAACTTTGAAATTATCGCTCTGCTGCTACATTCCCTCCAAAACAGTTTAAAATAACAGTCCAATGAAGCTGATGTGATTCACACACACCCCCTGTAGGCTGGCAATGCGTGGTGATGTCAGCCATAAATTTTAAAGGTGTAATACAAAAAAAAATGAATAATCAAAAAAAAAAAATCGGGAATTAAAGGGGCCACTCGGGAATTCGTGGCACCTCATTATTTTGCCCTCAAAACCGGTAAATACCGAGGAATTCAGTATGGTTGAGAGGTATGCCTAGACCTCAGGCCTCGGATACTTTCCAGGCTTAAGCGGACTCCTCCTCTGATTCTTCTTCAGAAGACTCTGTAAGGTCTCCCAGTTACCATCCCCCCTTGGTTATGTCTCCCCAGATGATTCTGTAGAAACTGGTTCGCCAGGTGAGGATCTCACCTTTGGGAAGACCATTTCCAAAATGAGGGAGTATTTCAAATGGGACTCCTCTGAAGTGACAGAAGTTCAGAAAAGATACTATCAACTCATTCAGATGGACACCCCTGCTCCTTCAGTCTTGCCAGCTTTTCTGGATGCATCTAATGCAGTATCTGTTAATCCTGCCTCTCAGCCCCCTGCACCTCGAAGGCCTGACAGATTTTACAATGTCCCTAAGGGGGACAATAAGTGTCCTGCAGCAGACCCTGGCACTATATCAGTTTCTGCTAATAAGGCCACAAAGCTGCTTCCATCCACCTCAGTTCTCTCCACAGATGGACAGCAAGGCCATGAAGCACCTTGGTAAAAAGGTTTATACCTCAGCTACTTTGGCATTCAGTGCAGTAAGTTATCAAAGCCATATATCTAAATATGCCCTAGCCCTTTTAGGTCAAGTCACTAAACCTATGAGTGAGATCCCAGACTCTCCTGCCAAGGTGCAATTATCCTTATCCAGCCTTATTTCCCTGTCTTCTCCGGTCACTAGGCATTCCATTAGATGCAGCTGAAGCTTCTGTCAGGTCCACTGCATCTGTCTCAGTCCTGAGAAGATATTCCTGGTTAAGGTTACAGCCCTTGCTTGATGATATTAGGGCAACACTTTTGAACATGCCTCTAGAAACTGCCCTCTTTGGGACAAAGATGGCCGAGTTGTTCAAAACTCTGCAACAGAAGGGGAAAGAGTTACAGGACCTGAAGCATCTGTTTGTTTCTCTGATCTCCCAAATTCCACAGGAATTACCCATCAAAACCCTCAATTTATAAGGAAACACTCTGTTCCCCCTCCTCCTTCCAGGGTCAGAAAGTGCCAGGAAGCAACAACCCCCCTCCAGGCCTGCTCAGACTCTGGCCCAGTAGCCTTAGTTTCAGGACATGGCAGGTAGTCTGTGACTACCTGCCATTCTTCAAAAACCTCTCCACTCTATCCTCCTATCCCTAAGGCTGTCTCACTGTCTCCATGTTTGGAAAATCATTACCACAGACAGGTGGACCTTATCCATCATAGAAAAGGGTTATTTCCTGGGCTGGATCACAACACCCACCTTGAGGGTCATTCACAGCCCCCAAAGAACAGCTCCCCCTTTTCCAGCCAGTGATAGACAAGCCTTTTGGCCCAAGGAACAATTCAATTTGTCCCTATGACAGAAAAGGGAAAGGGTTTCTATTCCAGACTATTCCTGGTCCCAAGAAATGATGGTCTTTGTAGACCAATCCTAGACCTTTCCCACCACAATCTTCCTGCAAGTATCCTCCTTTTGTATTCCTCTTCCCCTTGATTTCTCCTCAGGGATTCATGGCCACGGACATCAAGGACACCTATCTGCACATCCCCATAAGGCCCAAGTACAGGAGATAACACTTCTCTGTGGGCTCCTCACATTTTCAGTTCTCTGTCTTGCCCTTTGGATTTTCTACAGCACCAAGTGCTTGGCACCAGTGGTGGCCTTCTGTAGGGCTCAAGGGATTCAAATATTCCCTTACTTAGACGACTCCCTCATTCAGGCAAATTGTACAAAATCCCTGCAATGCCACCTACAAACAGTAGTATCACCCCTGCAACCACTGGACTTCATAGGTTGGTACTAGGCTATCGGCCCTAGGGCCTATACAAGCCTAGCCATAATTCCCTGGCTATTTCTTCCCACAGTATTTACTTCCCTGATAAACAACCCAAGGTCCAACATGAACCCCCCAGGACCAGATATTCCTGGGCTGCAGGATAGGGATGGATGTCATGATGGCATTTCTGCCACTTCAAAAGGTAGAAAACTTGAGACAGTACCTCTTCACTGTCCTTCAAGCCACAGCCTTGACTGTTAGGCAGTACCTCAGACTGCTGGGCTACATGGCATCAGCCATTCCCATGTTGCCATTGGCAAGGCTCCACATGGGAAAGTTACAGTGGTACCTGTGGTCTGTATGGACACAGCACTTCCATCCTCTAGAGTACAAAATCCCATTCCTACTTTCTGTGGTGGGTGAATCAAGTGACCTGCAACACAGGACTCCCCTTGCAGGCTTGCCAGTACAGGAAATGTACATGGATGCCTCTGATATGGAATGGGGAGCAGCCATGGGTTCCATAAGAGTCCAGGGCACTTGGCTAGACTCCATCAGACAGGAACATATCAATATATAAGAGAAATGACAGCAATTCTTCTGGTCCTGAAGGCCTTCCACCATCCACTGAAGCAAGGCCACAAAAATAGTTCACAGGCAGCACTACAGTTTTGTGGTATGTGAACAAGCAGGGTAGAAAAAATCTATTTGCTATGCAGACTAGCTCTCCTAGTGTGGGAGCTTGTCACAAAACTGGGAGTCACTCTACAGACATTGTATATCCCTTCAGAGTAGAACACCCAGGCAGACACCTTGAGCAGGTCCATGTCACAGTCCCATGAATGGATGCTTCACAGGGGTGTGTTCCTGGACAAACTCCACAAATGGGGGGTACACTTTAGATCTGTTTGCCTCCACATGAACAGACAACTTCCATCCTTTTGCACCAGGCTACCTAGTCCTATGTCAAGGGCAACAGACACCACCTCAGTCTTTTGGAAGAGGATGTTTCTCTATGCATGCCCCCCCCCCCCCAATCACACACACACACACTTATTCCTAAAATCCTACTGAAAATCCAGCAGGACAAACCAAAAATGTTGGTGACTCCCTTTTGGCCAAGACAGCATTGGTTCCCCCTTCTTCTGCATTTAGCCAGGGGCAATCACCACAAGTTACCTCAGAGAGCGGATCTACTCACACAGGGCAAGGGATCTAATCTATCCCCACCTTCAATTTCTGAAATTTACCCTGTGGGTGATAGAATTCTGATCCCATACAGACACCTTTACAATGAGGAGATGCTCACAGTCCTGCAGGATGCCAGGAAACCTAACGCTAGGAGATCTTACATGTCCAAATGGAAAAGATTCTCTATAGGCAGGGTGATGTCCCCTTCGTACTGTCATACCTGTGTGAACTCTTGCAGACAGGGTTGCTGTACTCCTCTGTTGAAGCCCACCTGCTATTTCTGCTTGTCTGCCTCTGGACCTCCCTTTGGCATCTTGATTACCTGCAAAGATATTCTTAAAGGGAGTGCTGCATCTCAGGCCCACCAGGAAACCTGTCCCACCACCATGGCATCTGACTTATGTTCTGGAGAAGCTCACGGTGGCCCCCTTTGAACCAGCTTCTAAGGCTTCTCTAAAACACTGCACTTGGAAAACAGTTCTCCTAGTTGCCTTTACATCAGCTAGAAGAGTGTCTGAGTTACAGGCCCTCATGGCTATTCTCCCTTTCCTCACCTTCCACAAGGACAGGGTAACCCTTAGGACCAACCCTTCCTTCATACCCAAGGTGGTCAATGAGCTGTCCTTAAACCAAGCAATTCACCTTCCCACCTTCTTTTCCCCATCGACAGAATGATGGTGAGAGTGTCAAAAACAGACTGTCTCCTTTCATCCCAAGGCTTTGGGGAAAGCAGTGACAAAGTAGATAATCTCTGCCTGGATTTCCAGGGCAATCTCTTTCTGCTATGCATACCATGAGATATCCTTGGGGTCTAAGATTAAGGCACACTCCACTAGGGCTATGGCTTCATCTGGAGCTTTCTTTAAAGGACTGTACACTGCCACCATTTTTAGAGGCAGCTACATGGATCTCTGTCCACACCTTTACCAAACATTGTAAATTGGATCACATTTCCAAATCCAGGGCTGGATTTGCCAGGGCAATCCTTCATGGATCAATAAAAAATCGTTCAAAGTCCCCCCCCCCTTTCCCTTTGAGCTTTGGCACTCACCCAAGAGTTTGGGATACTGCAACATGATAATAGAAAGACCTAGAATAGTTGTGTAAAATCTGACCATAACCATAGAGGTCCTTCTCTTCCATGTTGCAGTATTCCTTCCCCCTTCAACTAGACTGCCCCTTCTTAAGTGGCACTGGACTTGTGCAGTTATCCTGGGACTGGGGTGCTCAGTTCTGAGGTCTGGTAAGTACAGATGTCACTCTTATAACCCATGTTCACTTAGCCAGTGTCAGATGTCCCATGTGCCTTGTGGTAACTAGAAGCTTTTATGTACTAGCCGGACATTCAGGCATCGAGAGGAAAACCCAAGCATTTGGAATACTGCAACATAGAAGAAAAGGACATCTATGGTTATATTAAGATTTTACACAACTATTGTTTTTTTCACTCTAGGGTCTCCTTAGAAGATATTTGTGCAGCAGCTACATAGACTTCTTCCATATACCTTTATTACTCATTGCAAATTGGATTTGCTCTCTAGGGGAAGGGCTTCGGGAATATTCTTCCATGAGACCTCCCAAGATTCAGGTTGCTGGGGATTCTGTCCCACTGTCAAGGAATATGTAATGATTGACAACATCAGATAAAGAAGTTGTCTTACCATAATGTTTCATCTGTGTTGTCGATCTTCACATATCCTTGACTTACCCACTCTACTTCCCCCTGTCCCATAAGTTTTATGGTAGATCAGATTTCCTCTGTGATACGAGTCCTGTTCTGCCTCCCTTGGCCATGCATAGTAAGTGTAATCTCCCAATCTTTAGCAAGATGTATTGAGAAGTTTACTCACAACCACGGACAGTGTTAGCAGACAGTGACTCGATCGAAATGTCACCCGTGGAGACCGTTAAATATAATTTCCAAACTGTGCAGATCTTAATACAAAATGATATTCCAGTAGGTCAAATAATGATGCTTTGACACACTCCAGCAATAGACGTGGCTGCAATGGAGCCTAACACACGCACTGAAGAAAATGGTGAGAGGGGTGGAGTCAGCTAACAGAGCTAGGCGACAGGAAAACAGCTAGGACAACATACCAAAAAGGCAATTTCTTAGCTGAACAGCAAATACACTAGCATGGGTAACATGACACTCCCCCGCATGAAATATTTAGATTTCACCAAATAACAATAAACATTAAGTCAATGATATATTTGGAACCTCTTTATCCTCTGGAACCTGAAAGACAAGAGGGAGGGGAGACCAAGAATATAAATGCAAACATTGTTATGAATTGTTGCTGACACCTCTGAAGACCTAAGCAAGCAGGAACAGGAACAGATCAAAGTTCAGGTTGCAGAATCTGAAGATGCATTTTCATGCTTGGAAAGAAGTAACACCAGATCGGTGACAGGTCTGAAGAAAAGTTGGGCTGAACCTTCCTTAATTACCTTCACCTCAACCTTCCGAACCTTTCCATCATTACTGGGCATAGTTTGTGTAATGAGTCCCATGGGCCAGTGGTTACGATGAGCATCTTTGTCTTTAAGAAGAACCACATCACCTACTCTTAAGTTCGGCTCATCGAATTGCCATTTACTCAGACCTTGAAGAGTGGAAAGGTATTACTTCTTCCAACGACTCCAGGACATTAGCAAGGTGTTGAACTTCTTTCCATTTTCATCTATGTATATTGGAGCAGTCAAGGTCCCCTGTAGGAGCAGATACTACTGCGATTTTCTGAGTGAGCAGAGTAGCTGGAGTGAGCAATAATGGAGAATCTGGATCCACAGACACTGGAACGAGAGGTCTGGCATTGATTATGTCAGAGACTTCTGCCAGAAGGATAGTTAAGATCTCATGAGTGAGTTGGGAAGAATTGAGACTGAGCAGCATACAATCTAGGATCCTTCGAGTGATCCCAGTCATGCATTCCCAAGAACCTCCCATGTCAGACAAATGAGGAGGATTGAACTTCCAGTCACACCCTTTGCTAATTAAGAATTTCCTTACTTCTAGATCATTTGCCCCCATGAAGTTGGTTCCGCAGTCCGATCTTGGCAGTTTTACTGGTCCTCTTATAGAGAGAAATCTTCTGAAGGCATTAATAAAACATGAAGTCTCCATAGACTCTATGACTTCAATGTGCACAGCACGAATGCTGAGACAAGTAAACAGTATGGTCGTTTGTTCGCAACTCTATGACAAGTGCTACGAGTTGCTACAGACCAGGGGCCAAAAACATCCATGTTAACATGTGGCTCTGTGTTTAGTCTATCAGGTGGGAGATTTGCCATCTGTTACTGCTGGTGTCTCCCTCTCAGTTTTTGAATTTGACACATTTATGAAGTATGGAGGATATGCGTCTTCTAGCACTGACAATCAAATAGCACCTTCACTAAAGTGGTGACCTTGGTGCTGAACTTGCTCACGGTAATGTCTTAACAGTAATGTTGGCCTGGAACAATGACAGGATGTTTTATATCACTGAGGTCAGCCCTTTCCAAGCAACCTCCAAATCTGAGAACATCCTGGATGTTCTTCATGTTTCACTGTTGCAGTCATCACCTGTGGGTTATCCCTGCTGTGGTAGCCCCCAACCGGCCCGAATACCGGTGCTGTCACTTGACTGACGTCAGGTCATCAGTGCTATACAGCAAGGCAGCCGACGCCATTACATCAGTCTTTCTTGCCATGGAGCCCATAGCAGAAGCAGTTCAGAACTGTGCCGGTCGATCGCTACCAAAGTTCAAATTACACCTGAAAATGTCTAAAGCTTAAGTACCCCATTGGGGATCCTTTTTTCTTGCACTAACCGATGCCCGAAAAGTTAACAATTGTCTCGCCTGTGGAAAGCAAATCCCACACCAAGACTTCCATTCATACTGCGTCACTTGTTTAGGCCCACACTATGGCATCCCCCATTGCCAGTTCTGTGCCCTCTTTACCGCGAGAACCATTCGTCATACAGCCCTTATTGTAGACAGGTATTTTTGTCTTCCCATTCCAAAATGACATCCGTCAGCCAACATTTTGTAGACATTCCGAAAAAACGTAGAGATAAAGATAGAGACAGACCATGCAAGGCTAAGCCTTCTGACGCTACCGCTAAGCAGGTCATCAGTTCTCTGGAATTCAGTGAGGTGCTATCGCAGCCCCTGATGCACGATACAATATATACACAGGCCTCTGCCGAGACCCTTTCAGAGTCCAGTGTGCAGCAGAAATCTTTTTCATCTTCCGAGCCTTTGGTTGTCTCTGCCTTGGTTGGGTCCAGAGCTGCAATGCAGGCACTGGCTTACGAGGAGGCCTTTCGCACTCCCGATTCTAGACAAAAAATGACATTTTCTCATCCGTCTACCATTTCTCTCAAACTGATGGATACTCTTAGGCCTAGAAGCCAGGCCACTCCTAGATAATCTACCTCTAGCCACCATCTTACTCCTGCTCCACCACCCCAAGCCCAAATGATTAAGATGGCGGAGGATCTTATCTCCCTTATCAGGGGTAGTTAGGCCATAACTTCTAAAAGGAAAAGACACCCTTTTGAAATAATGACAGAGCAGGATTCAGAGGAATCTATTCAGATTTTGAAGAGGAACACCAACCTCTGACTGCTTATGAGGATTCAGATGCAAGAGGAATCTATTCCTTCTCCCTCCCCACCAGAAGACCTTTCCTTTGGGGAAACACTTCACACCCTCAGGAAACATTTCCACTGGGAATCTCAGGACTTCCCTCAGTCTAAGAAAAGACTAAGAGAGTTTCTAGACCTGCCCCAACGCCAACTTCTGGCCATTCCCCCCTATCATAGAAATGGTGGATGATGTTTTCCATGAATCCTGCTTAGCCCCTGACACCTTCCCACCTGTTCCCACTAAACCTGACAGGTATTACAGAGTACCAGATTCTCACAAATACCTGTACAGAAATCCTGCTGCAGACCCAGAGGTCATTACACAGGAACCTAAAGGAGCTAACGCTAGTTCTGCAAAGAATCTTATTCCTTTTGACAAGGATTTCAGAGCTCTGGACAGATGGGGTAAAGAATTATACACCCCTGCACCCTTAGCTATCAGAGCACTCAGCTGTCAGTTCCATATGTTAAAATATCAACTACACACTTTGAAACTGTTAAAGCAAAAGATTTCTACCTTTTCTGACTGTGCCAATTCGAAAGAGTTAGCAGATTTACTGCACTCTACTTGTCAAGTGGCCAAACACTCATTGCACTGTAGATATGACAGCTTAGAAGTCTCAAGTAGGGCAGCAGTGTCAGGATCTGTCATTAAGAGACATGCATGGTTGAAGGAACAACCTCTCCCTAATCATGTCAAGTCTAAATTAATTGATGTACCCTTGGATAAAGATCGCTTGTTTGGAGTAAAAGCAGAAGAGGTGCTTAAAAAGATGGAAGACCAAGCAAAATCTATGTAAACAGTAAAAGATTTCTTTCAGGTTCAACCTCCTAGGTTCAGTAGGAATTTCCCCTCTAAGCACTGGTCCTTTCCTGCACCTAGCAGACAGGGACAAGGTAAGCCCCACAAGGACAGACCACCCAGGCCTCTACCACAGGGACAGCAGAGAACCAAACAGTGGACCACTGCCACCCAAAGGCAGGGAGTTCTAAGCCATCCTTCTATGGCAAAACCCCTCAATGACTCACTCTCCCCCCTCTGCCCTCCTTTCACTCACCAAAAGCTAGGAGGAAGGCTCTCCCTCTGCAAAGAAAATTGGCTTTCTGTAACAAAGGACCAATGGGTCTTAAAGATCATTTTACAGGGATACAAATTCTCTTTCAACAATCCCCCAATTCCAAGGGGGTACCCAGACCTACTTCCAAATCAGTGGGCAGAGGCATTGAAACAAGTCCAAACTCTCATATCCCAGAGGGCAGTAGCACCTGTTCCCGCAGATCAAACAGGGAAATACTTTTATTCCAGACTATTCCTTGTTACCAGAAAAGAGGGCACTTGGTGTCTTATCCTGGATCTATCTATTCTGAACACCTCCCTGGTGGACCCCAAATTCAAAATGCTAACTTTGCAGCAGCTGCTGCCTGTGCTGACAAAAAATGCTTGGTTAGTGACCCTAGACCTAAAAGATGCCTACCTCCACATCCCCATAAGGGAATCCTGCAGGAAATTCCTGCGCTTCAGAGCAGGCTCACAACACTTTCAGTTCTCTTCGCTACCCTTTGACTTATTTACTGCTCCCAGGGTATTCACCAAATGCTTAGCCCCAGCCATAGCATTTTGCAGACAGAGTCATATACAGATTTACCTTTATCTGGATGACTGTCTCTTTCAGGCAGAGTGCAAAGAAAAGCTGCTCCAGGACCTCCTCTTTGCAAAACCCTCCTAACTTCCTTAGGGTTCACTATCAACAAGAAGAAATAAAAACAAACACCTTCCAGGAGGATCATTTTCTTGGAAGCACTGCTGGACACAGCATCCCAAATGGCCTTCCTGTTCCCAGAAAACCAGAGCATCCTGCCTCTCTACTTTACCCAGCTAGCTTCCAGAAGTCACTTTATGGTGAGGAAGTTCCTGCAAGCCTTTGGGTACATGGCATTTTGCATCCTTCTAATTCCTCTGGCTGGGCTTCACATGAGAAAACTTTAGTGGTATCTAAAGAACCTTTGGTGTCAGTACACCCAGCCTCTAGAGACCTCTCTCCCTCTGATCCCCTGTATAAGGGCTGAGTTTCTTTGGTGGGCAGGGGCCTGTGCCAAAAACAAGGGTCTTCCCTTCATCCTCCACCCAACTGGGCAGACCATCACCACTGACACCTCATAGACATTGTTTGGGGCACTCACCTAGCAGGCAGGTGCACCCAAGGTCTTTGGGATGCCCAGCACCTTCCCTTACACATCAACCAGAAGGAAATGATGGCAGTACAAAAGGCTCTGACATCCTTCAAACCCCATCTCAGGCCAAGGGTTCTCCTTATCAGAACAGACACCACCACAGTAATGTGGTACATCAACAAACAGGGAGGGACCCAGTCTTACCTTCTGTGCAGGCTAGTCATGAACTCTGGCTGACAGCCTCCTCTATAGGATTACACCTAATAGCCCAATACCTACCAGGGATCAACAACAGCCTGGCAGACCACTTAAGCAGAAACTTACTGGACCCCCATGAATGGCAGCTTCACAGAAAAATCTTTTTGCAAGTCACTCAGGAGTGGGGAACTCCGGAGGTGGATCTCTTTGCTTCGCACCTCAACCACCAGCTAAAAAAATTCTGTACCAGGGAGTATCAGCACTGAGCGTGAAAGGTGGGTGCCTTGACCTTCCTCTGGAACTCCCTCTTTGTGTACGCATTCCCTCTTCTGCCTCTTATTCCCAAGGTACTGATCAAGATAAGGGAGGTGAAACCAAAGGCCATCCTCATTGCTCCAGATTGGACCAGACAGCATTGGTACCCCTTACTGTGCAGCCTGACATCGCAGCCTCCCAGACAGCTTCCCCTGATTTTGGACCTCTTGACTCGGGTGGGGGGAAATGCTGCACCCAGACTTGCAAACTCTCAAACTGTCAGCATGGCTAATACTTTAAAAGCAAACAAGGGGCCCCGTTAAGAAAACATGTCCTAGACATTATCACAGAGGCCAGGGAGGCCCAGCACCAGAAAATCTTATGCAGGGAAATGGAAAAGATTCTACTCCTGGAGCCAATCCAGAGGGGGCAGATGTTCTTTGTGTTTCATTGTTACAGTCATCACATTTGGGTTATCCCTGCCAGGGTAGCCCTCGGCTGGCCCAAATACCAGAGGCTTAGTATGTCTGCATTGGCTGCTGTCACTTCAGGATTAATGTCAGGTTGTCAGTAGTATAAAGTAAGATGGCTGACACCATTACACCAGTCTTTCTTGCAGAGGAGCCCAAAGCAGAAGCAGTTCACATGAGTGTCAGTCGGCCGCTACCTGAGTTTTGTCTTCCGAATTGAAGCTGATGTCTTCTAAACATAAGTACCCCATTGGGGATCCTTTTTTCTTCCTCTAACCGATGTCAGAAAAAGTTAACAATTGTCTCGCCTGTAGAAAGCAAATACTACACTGAGACTTTCATTCTTACTGCATCAGTTGCTTAGGCCAAGACCACGACGTCCCTCGCTATCGCGTTTGTGCTTTATTCAATGCCAAAATTATATGTTGTTGGGCCCTTATTGTAGCTAGATATTTTCACTCACAATCCTTGAATTCCGATATGGCTTCAGTAAGCCATCCAACAGCAGATCTTCTGAAAAAATGTAAGGATAAAGACAGAGACAGACTGCGCAGGTCCAGACCTACAGACGATGCTTCCGTTAAGCTAGCTGTCAGTTCTCCAGTCCTCAGTGAGGTGCTTTCGCAGCCCCTGATGCCCGCCTCTGTGGATTCACAGGCTGCTACTGAGACCCTTTCGGTGTCCGGTATGCCACAAAACTCTTCTTCGACTAAGGATCCTGTGGTTGTCTCTACCTTGGATGGGTCCAGAGCCGCTGAGCAGGCACCAGCTTCTGAGGAAGTACTTTGCACTACCAATTCTCAACACAAACCGATGACTTCTTTTTCTAAAACTACTGAGTTTCTAAGGCCCAGGGTACAAACTATGTCCAAGAAACCGAAGATTCAATCTCGGACATCTGCTTCCTTGCCTCAGTCTCAAATGCTTAAAATGGCAGAAGACCTTATAATGCTGATTAGGGGAAGCCAAGCTACCCCTTCCAAAAGAAAGAGATCTGTCACAGTAGTTTTATCTGAACAGGAGTCTGATGACTCTGATACATCTGAATATGAAGACCTGCAACCCCTCTCTGTTTATGAGGATTCTGATGCAGAGGAATCCATTCATTCAGCCTCTCCACCTGAGGACTTTAACTTTGGCGAAACCCTTCATACTTTAAGGAAGCATTTCCAATGGGAATGTCAGGACTACCCTCAGTCTAAAAAGAGACTCAGAGAATTCTTAGATTTTCCACACCACATACCCCTGGCCATTCCTCCTGTCCTGGATGTTGTGGATGATGTTTTCATGGAATCTAGTTTGACTCCTAACACCCTCCCTCCTGCTCCCAGAAAACTTGACAGATATTGCAGAGTCCCTGAGTCTCACAAATTTATTTTCAAAAATCCTACTGCTGACCCTGAGGTTATTTCTCAAGGGCCTAAAGAAACTAAAGCAACTTCTGCTAAGAATCCCACCCCCTCAGATAGGATTCCTGAGCACTAGACAGGTGAGGTAAAAAAGTATACACCTCTGCCACTCTTGCTATTAGAGGAACTGTCAGTTCCATATGCTGAAATTTCAGCAACATACCATGCAACTCCTCAAACAAAAAATATCCTTTCTTGCTTGTGCAGAAAATAGAGTTACAAGAGTTAATGCATTCTGCAAGTCAAGTAAGTGAGCACACCTTATACTGTGGTTTTGACGCCCTAGAAGCTTCTTGCAGGGCAGCAGTCACTGGTTCTGTCCTTAGAAGCATGCTTGGCTTAAGGAACAATGCTTGCCAGACCATATCAAATCTAAATTATTGGATGCAACTTTGCACAAAGACAACTTATTTGGCACCAAGGCAGAGGAGGTCTTAAAAAAGATGGAAGAAAAAGCTAAATCTATGCAGACAGTTAAGGATTTCCTACAGGTCCAGCCACCCATGTTCAGTAGGCATTGCCCCTCCAAACACTGGTCCTTTCCTGCCCTCTCCAGGTCAGTTCAGCCCAGACCCTGGGGAAGCAGACCTCCAGACAGCAGCCACAGGGAATGCAGAGATCAAAGCAATGGAGTTCCTCCACTTCAAAACCAGGGAGTGCAAAGCCACCCACTCATGGTAAGAACTCACAATGACTTTCCTCCACCACCCCCTCCCTCTGCCCACCTGCACTTGCCCCTAGGAGGAAAAATCTCCTTCCAATCAAGCACCTGGGCCACCATTACCAATGGCCACTGGGTCCTCAACATAGTGTTCCAGGGATACAATTTTTCCTTCCACACTCTACCAACCTCAAAAGGGTTTCCAGATCTTCCTCCAAACCTGTGGGCAGAGGCAAAAAAGCAAGTTCTTTCCCTGCTCTCCATGAGGGTAAGAGGGCACGTTCCTGCAGAACAGATAGCCCAAGGTTTCTACTACACATTTTTTCTGGTACCCAGAAAAGAGGGCACCTGGTGCCCCATCCTCTATCTATCCATTCTAAACACCTTCCTGGTGATACCAAAATTCAAAATGCTCACCCTCCAGCAATTACTTCCTATGTTCTCCAAGAATGCTTGGCTAGTCACCCTAGACCTAAAAGAGGTCTACCTCCACATTCTTATCAGAGAATCATGAATGGAAATATCTATGTTTCAGGGCAGGATCTCTGCATGTTCAGTTCTCTTCGCTTCCCTTTAGCTTATCTACTGCTCCCAGAGTTTTCACAAAATGTCTGGCTCCCGACATTGCCTTTTGCAAACAAAAAAATATACAAATTTACCCATACGTGGACAACTGCTTAATTCAGGCAGAAAGTCAGGAAAAGCTGCTCAAGCACCTGCTCTTTGTAAAATCCCTACTGACCTCCCTAAGGTACACTATCAACGAAAAGAAATCCAAACTAGTACCTACCCAAAGGATTATATTCCTGGGAGCAAGCCTGGACACAGCATCCCAGATGGCACTCCTTACACCAGAAAAGCAAACTTACCTGACAGCCTACTTCTCTCAACTAGCCACCAGACCCCAATCATCCTCAAGAACAATTCTGCAAGCTCTGGGGTTCATGGCATCTTGCATTCTACACATTCCATATGCCAAACTGCAGATGAGGAAACTTCAGTGGTACCTAAAAAGCCTTTGGTGTCAATACTCTTAGGACCTGGAAACGATTTTCTTTGGTAGGCAGCAGCATGCTTCCACAACAAGGGACTACCTTTCTCACTACCCCTTACCTCCCAGACCCTCACCACAGATGCATCAGACTATGACTGGGGTGCACACCTGGATGGCAGGTGCATACAGGGCCAATGGAGCTCACAGCAAATTCATCTGCATATCAACCAAAAAGGGATGTTAGCTGTCCAGCACGCATTGACTGCTTTCAGGCCCCTTCTCTTCCCAGGGGCTCTCCTGATCAAAACAGACAACACCACTGTGATGTGGTATATCAAAAAGCAGGGAAGGACTCACTCCTACCCTGTATGTAGGCTGGCCATGACCCTTTGGCACATAGCTTCAGCCATGCAACTACACCTGTTAGCACAATTCCTGCCAGGCTCTCTAAATTCCCTGGCACACAACTTAAGCAGAAATCTTCTGGACCCACATGAGTGGCAGCTAGACCAAAGAACCTTCCCCCTAATAACTCAGAAATGGGGCATCCCGAAGGTCAACCTCTTTGCTTCCAACTCCAACCATCAGCTCAGCAAGTTCTGCACCAGGAAGCCGCACTGCGGGACCTGGAAAGTGGATGGCCTATCCTTCCCCTGGGTCAACCTCTTGGTCTGTGCATTTCCCCCACTACCCCTCATTACCATGGTACTGCTCAAAATAAGGGAGGAAAAACCAAGGACAATTCTGATTGCTCCAGACTGGCCTCACCAGCACTGGTACCCACTGCTGCACAGCCTGTCCCCACTGCCACCATGGCATCTCCCTCAGACCCCAACCCTCCTGACCCAGAGGGAAGGAGAATTCATGCATCCCCAATTACAGACCCTCAATTTGGCAGCCTGGCTTATTCCCTGACCACTGAGCAATCTGCCAATCTCAGTAAACAGGTTCTAGATGTTATATGTGGGGCTAGATGCCCTAACACTAGAAAGTCTTATGCTGACAAATGGAAAAGGTTCTGCACCTGGATTCAGGCGAAGGGAGCCAATATGGCACAGCCCTCTCTACCTCTTATCCTGGATTACCTAGCTGACCTGCTACACCGTGGTCTCTCCTTTTCCTCTATTAAAATTCATGCCTCTGCTATCTGTGCTCATTTCAACCCTGAGCACCCACTTTTCTCACACCCTCTGATCAAATAGTTCCTAAGAGGGACTAGCAACTTGAGGCCACCCAGAAGAGCACCTACCCTAGCTTGTGACCTAAACTTTGTGTTGGAAAAGCTCACCCTGCCCCCCTTTGAACCAGCATCTTCAGCAGAGTTAAAGTTTCTCTCCTGGAAGACAGCCTTGCATCTGGCCATCACTTCAGCCAGAAGAGTATCTGAGCTACAAGCACTCATGGCTGTAGAGCCCTTCATTATCTTCCATGCTGGCAGGGTGTCCCTCAGGACTAACCCATCCTTCATGCACAAAGTGGTGTCCAGTGTAGCTCTCAACCAATCCATTCATTTGCCCACCTTTTTCCCTAACCCACAAAACAAGGGGGGAAAGGATCCTGCACACTCTAGATGTGCACAGACACCTCAGATTCTATCTAGACAGGACTAAATCATTCAGAAAGACTGATCAGTTGCTAGTCAACTTTGCTGCAGGGGCAGAAGGCAAAGCCATATCCAAACAAACCATTTCCAAATGGATAGCACACTGCATCCATTTATGTTACAAGCAACACAGGAAACCTCCCCCTAAGGGGATCAGGACTCACTCTACCAGAGCAGCCTTCACCTCTGCAGCTTTCCTCAGAGGAGTCCCCACCAGGGACATTCTAGAGGCTGCCATTTGGACTTCTGTTCACACCTTCACCAAGCATTTCCACTTGCCTATTGTCTCCAAATCCAGGGCAGGCTTTGCCATTGCAGTCTTGCAGGGCATCCTAGCCAGCCCCTAGTCTCCTTGACTGCCTCGACCCTTTTCCTCCGCTTTGGAAATCAACCCAAATATCATGACTGCAACAGTGAAACACAAAGAATATAGTACAGTTGTGTACACTTACCATAAATGTAGATGTTCGAGTGTATTCACTGTTGCAGTCCTGGTTTCCCTCCCTCCATCCCCCTTTTCTTCTCTCTCACTCCTTACAAGGAAATTTTTGGTATTTACTTTCTACTGGTGGGGTTCTTCCACCATATACTGGCTCCCACTTGGGGGCTCCTGACAGGGCAAGAAAAACTGATGTAATGGCATTGGCTGCCTTACTTTATACTACTGATGACCTGACATCAGTCCTGAAGAGACAGCAGTCAATGCAGAAATACTAAGCCTCTGGTATTCGGGCCGGCCGAGGGCTACCCTGGCAGAGATAACCCAAATGTGATGACTGCAACAGTGAATACACTTGAACATCTACATTTATGGTAAGTGTACACAACTGTACTTTCCTCACTACCTTCCATCCCTCTTATCCTGGATTATCTAGCGGAGTTATTCAATAGTGGCCTCTCCTTCCCCTCTATTAAAATCCACGCCTCAGTCATTTCAGCTCATTTTGACACAGACCAGCCCCTCTTTTCACATCCTTTGATTAAACAATTCCTCAGAGGGACTTCTAATATCAGACCTCCCAGAAGGTTACACACGGCAGCCTGGGACCTGAATTATGTTTTGGAAAAACTAACCTTCCAATCATTCCAATCTGCTGCTTCAGCAGAACTGAAATACCTCTCCTGGAAGACTGTTTCCTACTAGCTATCACCTCAGCCAGAAGGGTTTCATAACTTCAGGCACTGATTGCCGTTGAGCCCATCATCATTTTCCATGCAGACAGGGTCTCCCTGAGGACTAACCTCTCTTTTATGCCCAAGGTGGTATCTAATGTGACTCTCAACCAGGCCATACATTTACCCACCTTCTTCCCTAACACTCAAAACAAGGGGGAAAGAATTCTGTACTCACTAGACATGCACAGACAGCTCAGATACTACCTGGACCATGCTAAACCCTTCAGGAAAACAGCCCAACTTCTTGTCAGCTTTGCCCCAGGGGCAGAGGGGAAGCCCATTTCCAAGCAAACCTTTTCCAAATGGATATCACACTGTATCCATTTCTGCTACAGATTACATGGGAAACCACCCCCTAAGTCTATTTGTACCCATTCCACTAGGGCAGCCTCCACTTCCGCGGCATTCCTCAGAGGAGTTCCCACCGGGGATATCTTGGAAGCTGCCATCTGGATCTCTGTCCATACCTTTACAAAGCATTACCACCTACCTCTTTTCCCTAAGGCTAGGGCAGTGTTTGCCTCTGCAGTTCTGCAGGGCATGCTTACCCATGCCTAGGTCTCTAACTAATTCTTCCACCCTGCTCCTCAGCTTTGGGAATCCTCCCACAGGTGTTGACAGCAACAGTGAAACACGAAGACCATAGTATGGTTGTGTACACTTACCATAAATGTAGATGTTCAAGTGTATTCACTGTTGCAGTCCTGGTTTCCCTCCCTCCTTCCCCCATATATCCTCTTTTCTTAGGGCAACATAAGCTTCTTATGGTGGCTTTTAGCCCCCAGGACCACTTTACCATATTTCCTTGGGCTTCTGACTAGTTAGGGCAAGAAAAACTGATGTAATGGTATCGGCTGCCTTGCTTTATAGCACTGGAGACCTGACGTCAGTCAACAAGCGACAGCAGCAGACACAGAAAAACATTGACTCTGGTATTCGGGTTGGCCGAGGGCTACCACAACAGGGATAACCCACAGGTAATGACTGCAACAGTGAATACACTCAAATATCTACATTTATGGTAAGTGTATACAACTGTACTTTGTGGATTATTAGGTTCAGTTTATAAAGAGAGCTACCTTTAGAAAGATTGAGTCCCTTTGAAATGCTGTGGATTTCTTGAGAGTACACTTCATGTTGAACATTTTGGATAATTGTTTGCTCCGCCTGAGAGACTTCATTAATGGAAGGATGTTTTTTTTACATATGTGCCACCCATGACAGGCTTTAGGATTGTTTTTGTTTACAAATAGGTGAGCAACATGGATAAGTCATGCAATGGCATTCATGACAGATGACCACCTGGAGAAATGTTTAAATGATGAGAGCTCAACCCTACTCTAGCTTTCACACAAGTGGTAAGTGTAATGGTGGTAGGTTTGATTTCTCTGTCTGAATTGGGGTTTACCAGTTCAAAGTTGGAATCAACATGGTTTGTAATAACCTCCTGGAGAAGAAATTCTGGGGGAGATGTCCAAGAAATGTCCTGTAAGGCAAATGCTGATATAGTATGGGTGCCATGATCAGCAGGATTGATATCTGTAGGAACGTAATACTATTGGTTAGGAACAGAAAACTTTCTAATGCGTTCCACTCTATCACTGACATACACAGAGTGCTGTCTTGTTTGGTTGTGTATGTATCCAAGGACAATTTTACTGTGTAGAAGTCAAAGGAATTAATTTTCATGTCCATTTCAAGATTTATAAGCTCAGCAATTTCAACGGCTAACACTGCTGCACAAAGTTCGAGCCTTGGTTGATAGTATGAGCAGGTTTTGGAGCTAGTTTCTCCTTACCAAGGATATATCCGACAGTTACCTTTCCATCTAATCCTACAACTCTTGAGATAGGCCACAGCAGCTATAGCTTCAATGAAAGCACCAGAGAAGATGTGAATCTCTCTTTTGATAGCACTGATACTTCCTGTAGAGGTGTAGCAGCATGGTATTTGAAGTTTCTCCAAGGCATTCATGGAATCTTTCCATGTTTCCCATCTTTGTTGTTTTTCTCTGGAGAGAGGAGTATCCCAAGCCACATTTTCAGAAGAGCTGTCTTAATACTATCTTGCCCTGAATGGTAAAGGGTGCTATGAAGCCCAATGGATCATAGAAGCTGTTTACTACAGACAAAACTCCACATTTGGTGAAGGGCATGTCACAAGCTGACATTTGAAAAATGAATGAGCCTTGCTTGACATTTAGTCCAAGGCTGCATTGCATGAGGGTAATATTCAACTCTAGTTCAAAGTTCTTTAGACTGTCGGCATGGTCCTTAGAATGAAAGGGCTCCATTTATCTTGCCACTGTTGGAGACTATTTTCTGAAGTCTGAGATTAGATACAGCCAGCATATCTTGAGTTCTGACAACAAGATTGATCGCTTGTTTCTCTGTGGGAAATGATTTAAGCCTGTTATCTACATAAAAGATTTTCAACAAACTGGTGTGCATCAGACCCAAATTCACTTTCACTTTCTTGGGCAGTTCTTCTCAACCCATATAGTGTGACTGCAGGAGATGGGCTGTTACTGAACACATGTACCTTTATCTGATAGTCTATGACCTTGTTGACATAATTATTGCGGTGCTACCGAAATCTGAGGTAGTTTCTTTTGTCTTCATGAACAATGGAACATTTGTTGGATGTCTACCATTACTGCAGTCAATTCTACTCTGAAACCAATCAAGACAACAGTAGGTTATTGTTCAGATTAGGCCCAGAGAGGAGAAGGTCATTAAGAGAAATACCTTTGAGGTGAGCACTTGGGCCAAAGACCACTCTGATTTGGTCTGGTTTCAAGGGTGATACACACCAAAACATGGAAGGTACCAACATTCTTCCCCTTCCTTTAGGGGAGGTGCAGGTTCAACATGATGTCTATCAAACACCTTCTGCATGAAGTCAACAAAGTGCTTTTTCATTGCAGATTCCCTATTTAGGGTGCATTCCAGTGAAATAAACAGTGACTCTGCAAGCTACTTGTTGTTTGGCAATTTCAATGGTAAAGGTGCCACTCAACTGTTGGAGTTGTCCTGATAGAATTCTTAGGGGATTTCTTATAGTGCCTTGTGCCCGCCAACTGATTGTCTTCACTAGTGGTATCAAACACCATAATGCTAAGATCATCATCCCAGGAGTCTAAGCCATTGTTGTAGTCTTGGATGACTTGCTGTGCCTTACCATTACTGCATAACCTTTCTTTTACACAGTAGTGATGAGGACATGGTTCAAAACAAGTACTGCATCCATTTGGAAGAACATGCATCTTGAAGGAAGTAACCCTGTTAGGTCTCCTGACCTTACCTAAACAGACGTTACCTATCACAATCCAACCTAGGTCCAGGCATTGGGCATATGGAGCTTTGGGCCATTGATATATTCACATACCTTGTGCACCCTCAGTATGTCTCTACTAAGCAGTATCAGGATTTTGGCGTCTTTATCAAGGGATGGTATTTGGCCAGATATGACCTTCAAGTGAGGGTGACGAGAAGCAGCTTCTGAGGTAGGGATCTCTTGCCTGTTGGTTGGAATCTGGTTGCACTCGAACATGGACAGTGGAATTTCTAGGTTGCCATTGAGAGGAGCTACTATAAGACTGCTAGCTCTCCTGCCAGAGACTTCTGTAATGCCAGCACAAGTGCCCAGGATGTAAGGCAGGGCATCCCCTGTTACATTGAGCCCACCAAAGAACGCTGATCTTGCAAGAGATTGATTACTTTGCTCTTTGAGAATAGTTTACAGTCTTACAGCTCTTTCAGGATGACCTTTGGGGTATACACGGACCAAGCACGTTTTTGCACAAGATTTGTCACCGAGTCCTTCTCCTCAGACTTCAGTACATGTGGCGGCAACTGGAGTAAGAGCTACTGATTTTTCTATGTTCTCCCCACCTTACTTTGCCTCTGGAGGGTTAACTGTGGACGGGGTAGAAGTATGTTGAAATGGATGAAGTGCTTGTACCTGATCATCACTGTCACATTCTATGTACTTGATAATGGCTTTACAATATGCACTTGATAATGGCTTTACAATCCTTAGCAACATGCTCAATGGAAGCACAGCATTTAAAACATACCCCATATTTCTTAAGAAATTCCTTGCGTTCTTGTAGGTTTTTTTCTTGAAGCCAATACATTTTCTGAGTGGGGGAGGTTTGTTATGTATGGGGCATTGGCAATTTGGTTTTTCGATTTTCTTGCTTTGATCACCCTTGTTGGGGACTGTAGAAGGTGTAGGTAAGACATCAGTCCATTTAACTGAGACCAGACCTATACAGTCTCTGTATGAGCTGCATACGTTTGTAGGCTTAGGAGAGGGTGGACCTGGAGCATGGGACTCTCCAAAGCAGAAGCTTGGGTCATTCCTTGTCTCTGCAATTTTCCTGATGAATTTGCAGAAGGAAAATGGGGGAAAGGAGACTGTTTCCTTCCTTGTAGTTTGACCCAACTGTTGTCCATTTTCCTTGGATATCACATGGGAGCTTTGAAACTATCAGGTTAACCCCACGAGCAGTGTCCAGATAATTGAGGCCTGGAAGGTGTTTGTCTTCCTTGGCTAGCTGAAGTTTGGAATAGATGTCACTAAGCTCTTGAAACTTTAGATTGTTCTTGCCAGATATCTTCAGGAAAGTTTGCAGCCTTTTGAATAAAGCATCCTCAATGACTCGAGGGCTGCCAAAGCTGTGCTCCAGTCTGTCCCAGACAGCATAAAGACCCACAGCCAGGTTAGCAATATGAAGTGCCTTGAGATGCTTTATATGTTCAGAGGAGCTGGGACCAAGCCACCTGATGAGCATATCTAGTTCTTCAGCAGCTGTAATGTCGAGATCACCAACTGCAGACTTAAAGGTGGATTTCCAGCCTCTGTAGTTCAGGTCTGTTATCAAAGCATGTGAGGCCAGTTTTGATAAGATCTTTGCGAAGCATGTACTTTACAACCTCTGATACTTTTGTGCCTTCATACTTTAAGTGAGGAGCTGTTGGTTGAACAGTGTTGGTCACATTAACATTGATATCATTGCTAAATGACATTGGTATGTACAGTGGTGCAAGGGCATTAAGCTGAGGAACTGGCCGAGAGTCTGAGTGCAGGAGCTCGCAATGGTGTAGAGGCTTTGTTGATAGGAGGTTGGTGACTACCTCCATAATGTGGTAGGTTAGCTTGACCAGGGTTAGGTGTGTCATACTGACCTTGGTTGAGAGGTACTGCAGCAGTAGTAACTGGGAGTAAAAGTTCTGAGGAAGTGTCTCTGGCTTCAGGAGCATCAGATAAAATGGAATGCTTATTGCTTTGGTTGAACACAGTCTGTAGTGTGTTTAAGATAACTCTTCGTGTCCACTGGACCTATGCTGTCTCTGTCACTCCCACTAGCAGCTTGCTCTTGAACTCCTAACCTTGCCATAGCTGTGGCATGTTCACACTGTTTTTCTAAGGCCTCTATTTCAGCCCTTTTGCAGATAGCTTCAGCCTGCCTTTCTGCTTCTCTGTGTGCAGCTTTTGCCTCTCTTTCTGCTTTTTTATGTGCAGCTTTGGCCTCTCTTTCTGGTTCTCTGTGTGCAGCTTCTGCCTCTAACTGAGCCTTCCTTTCTGCGAAGGCTGCCTGAATCTTAACAGCTTCTGCATCAGCACGGGCTTTGATAAGTTGCTCGCTGAGCATGGAAGATCTAGACTGTAAAGACCTACTAGATCTGGTGGCGTGTCTGGTAGATGCAGAGTGATGGGATCTGGATTCATGGAGTTGTGTAATTCTAACAGCCTTAGTCTTTGTAATGCCAAACTTTCCCTGTCAAGATGAAGCTGATCAACCCTCTTTAGTTCTTCTTGTGTTTCCTCAGCGTTGTATCTCTGTAATAAATTTGACATATTTTATGCATAGTCTCTGACAGCTTTGATAGGTAGTAATAAATTGCTTGAGTGCACCCACTGATTGCAGTGCATCATAAGCAGGTTGAAAGAGGGCAGACATACAGTTAACAGTCTTAGTCCATGAGCAAGCAAGACTGGTTAACAGTTCTTCCCTGTTGAGTCTCAGCATTCTGTTTTGCCTTCCATGTAAGCTTAGAGATGCATTTTGCTCTTGCACTTGGATCAGGGATTTGGTCTTGGTCTGCAAGAAATTCTGCATCTTGCTGTGTATCAGCCTCTGCTGAGAGTGTAGTGCTTTACTGAGACATTGTGCTGGTAATAAAACAGTTAAAGGTAAAGTGTTTTCTGAGACAGAGAAAAATATCAAAAACGTATCAATAATGAGCTAGCTGGGTTTGCAGGACATTAGTTTGCAAGAAACTAGGCAGTGCAGAAAAATGTCACTTTCAGTTTCGCAATGCTACAAGCAGGGCCCAGGGAAGAATAAAACAGTTTTTCTGAAGATGTATGCAGTACCCATAACAAAATGTGTGTGTGTGTGTGTGTGTGTGTGTGTGTGTGTGTGTGTGTGTGTGTGTGTGTAATATTTAACAGGTGTTCCTATTTAACAGGTGTTCCTATATGTTCCCCCATTATTTGTGGCTTTGTCCATAGCACATGGCCTTTGTGTGTGTATATAACAGGTAGGAAGTATATCCCTTAACTATCCAGGTTTTTGCAGAATGTCCAGATTTTTGCCCCATGTCTTCGCCTGCTCCTCAGAAAAGGATTGAAGTTGCTAAGTAATGACTCACATTTCAGTTTGTCTTCATATCATTTTGAATCAGATTACAGAAGTGCATACTAACAGAAATCCTGTTATTCTACCAATTTTATAATTTCATAACAGCAATACTTATCTGTCCCTATTTATTTTAGATTTTGTTCAGATTTCTTCAGATTCAGGTGTATGTGTTACAGAGTGAAATTCCCTACTTAGGGTTTGCATGCGGTTAGTAATTTGCTTAGGTTCAAACCCAGTACTTTAGCTACAGGAAATATGAGCCTGAATCCCCTCTACCCCAACTACCGAGCTACATTTTTCAAGGAAATGAGTTTCATGTGGATTTTTCAAGGGATTTAGTTTCAAGTTCATTTTCAAGGAATTGTTAACTTCAAGGGAAGACAAGTTTACTGCCGCTCAGGCTAAGTCTGTTTACAATGTGCAGCTTTTTTGTTTAGCTAGCTTATCTAGCAAATGGTATCACCATTGTGGTATAGAATTTTAAAGCAGTGTTACAAGCACAACAGGTAGTATATTTATATTTTGATGCAGAAGGCTGTGGGTTCTACTCCAACACCATGTAGATGGATTGCTGATACTGTGTTGCATTTCAAGGGGGTGGGATGCTGCAGTCCTGAATATGTCCTCCTTTGGATGAGATGCCTGGTAACTTTCGACTTGTTTTCAATTTGTCATCCATGCAATATTACAAGCTTACCATTTTTTACTGTAATATAGTAGGCAATTTATTCTATAAGGACAGCAGGCACTGAATTTGTAGATGAAACACTGGAATATACAGTTTGCTAGCAGCAGACTTCATTAGTTACAGATCTGTTTAAAGTAGAATTATTCAGGTGGCTTTTTCTTCTGCTGAGATTGTGCATATTGACTGATATTGGTGGATTGTAATGACAGAAGTTTGAGTGCCCATTTATGGTTGGAATGTTCATATTGGTTCATATGGTTTGTTTCATTGCTTACTGGAAAAATGTTCAAAAGTAGCTCTATGATTCCAAAACAATCCAGAGGTAAACTTCATTCACCACTGCCCAGATGAATTTTCTTTAAATGTGAGTTTCAATGCTGTTTGAGTTTGAAAGTCACAGAATTTGTAATGCTAAGTCTGTTTTCATTTTTGAGACCGTTTTTCTTTGTTTAGCAAGTGTATACGTTTTGTACTATAAAATCTGAAGTAAAAGTTTTACATGAAATCCAAATAGCTGTAGTCATTGTAGAAGTAAAGCAGTAAACTGTATGCACATGCAGTTTTGAACAATATTTATGGCAACTGGGGAGAAATAGCCAAGTAATGGGATACTGCAATGGCTGCATGGCAGTGCTGACTGGGGAGGTGATCCAAACACAATGTATGCATACCACCATCTTTTTGTTTATAAACAAAAAAGCACAGATAATACATTCTTTGTTTAGCATTAATCTGACAGTGGTCTACAGTCGACTGCACTGAATGCAGTCTGTGCAGCTCTGCAACTACAGGATCACCTAGTTTTGCTACTGTGCATCCTGAATTAAAGTGACTTTGTAGCTGTTAAGGGAGTATACATTTTGATTATATGTTGCATGCATTTATTTTACTATTGTCTGTATTAGTATTGGGTTTCCTGGTATATCATTAGGTTGTTTTGCAAAAGTGAAGGTAAGTTAAGCGGTTTCATTTGTCTCTTTTGGGATTGTGAAGTTTTATTGATATTTCAATAGTGTTTAAATTATACTTTTAGATTCCAGGGAATAGATAATTGGTTGAAGACAGGTATAGTAAAACATTCTGAGAACAATTCAGAATCATCTGAAGAAGATGAGGATGATGTATCTTGTTCAGCAGCAAAAGAATTAAAAATGCCAGTACTCAACACGAAAATATTCATCCGAGTACTTAAAATATGAATTTACAAGTACCTCTGTTGATAATGTTGATAAACCTTTATGCATCATTTGTTATGAAGTGTTATCGAATGAGGCTATGAAGCTGGCAAAGCTTAAGGATCACCTTCAGTCAAAGCATAAACAGTATGCTACAAAGTCATATGATTTCTTCCAAATTAAATTGAAAGGATTGGAAACAAATCAAAAAGTTTTAAGAAAAAAATGCAACTAGTGGCAGTAATGAGGAAGCCGTTATCACGTCATATGAAGTGTCCCTTCTAATCGCGAAGTCAGGAAAACAACATACAATTGCCGAAAATGTAATTCTACCGGCCACAAAAATAATGGTTATGTGAATGGTGGGGAATAAGGCTGCCAGAAATTTACAGTCAGTTTCATTATCAGATACTACAGTTAGACATTTCTATTATTGGATCACTAACAGTATTTTACGTCAACTGATTGGACACATACAAAAGAGTCAGTACTTTTCATTACAACTTGATGAAAGCACGGATATTGAAAACAATGCTAATTTACTTGCGTTCATTCGCTGCAAATTTGATGGTAAATTTCATGAAGATTTCTTATTTTGCAAGTCTCTTCCCAGTCACACTACTGGGGAAACATTTTTCACCTGCTTAAATGATTTTATAACAACAAATGAGCTAAGTTGGTCAAAATGTCATGGAATTTGCACTGATGGAGCTTGAGCTATGACTGAAAATAATAAAAGGTATGATAAGTTTGATTAAAAAAGAAGCACCAAATGCAATCTGGATGCATTGTAGCATCCATCGTGAATCACTTGCTGCCCGAAAAATGCCACTTGATTTAAAAAGAACATTTGATGAAGCAGTAGCTATAGTAAATTTTATTACGGGTTGCCCGCTAAATAGGATTTTTCAAGTTTTGTGTGATGAAATAGAAAGCCATCATAAACAATTGCTGTTACATACTGAAGTTCATTGGTTGTCTCGTGGAAAGGTTTTGAATCACATTTTTGAACTTCATGATGAAATAAGAATCTTTTTAATTGATAAAACAAGTTTCCCTTTAAGAGTTTAATTTTTCTTGGCTAGTAAAGATTGCATATTTAGCTGATATTTTTTGCTACTTGAATGAGTTAAATTTAAGTCTTCAAGGAACTAGTGTAGACATTTTTAAAGTTGAAAATAAAATAGAAGTTATAATAAAAAAATAGAATTATGGGAAATTTGACTGAAAAGGAATGTCTTTGATTCATTTTCAACTTTATCTGACTTTGTGCAAAGTGCCAAAGTAAAAGTAGATCCAAAAATAGTTGCATTATTCATGGAACACTTGAGAAGTTTGAGAGAGACCTTCAAGACCTTCAGATTTTATTTTCCTCCATCACAATCTAATAAAAAAGTGGATCAGAGATCCATACAGTTACGAAAAAATAGATGAAATCAGTGATTTGACAACCCCAGAACAAGATGATTTGGCAGAGCTGTTGTGTGATGGTTCTTTAAAAACTGTTTTTAAACAAAACATTCTTTCTAACTTTTGGTTGTCAGAAACATTTATCCAGGATTAGCAGACAAAGCTCTCCAGAAATTATTTCCATTTTCTTCTATATATCTATGTGAGTGAGCCTTTTCCATGTTACTTTACCTAAAAAATAAACAGCAAAATAGACTCAATGTTGGGCATGATTTAAAATAAATCTGTCCAATATTGAACCTGATTTTTTGGACTTGGTAGAAAAGAAACAACATCATCCATCGAACAGTTATGAAAGTAAACAAAAATAATTGTTAACATTTTTTTAATTGCAGTGAATTTTGAGTTGAAATCATCTCTATACTGCACCATGTAGAAACTTAAAAGCATTTTTGTCAATATTTCATGAGAAAGTAATCACACAATGACTTTCATGGCTGTAAATCCAAATACTGATTTATGGACTTTGTATTTAATTGCTATGCATGCTTCAAGTGGCCAGAAGTCATTCCCATGGAATTAACCACCTTTATAAACAGTATTGGAGTTGTATATATAGTGTTAACAAATCATGACAGCCAAACTGTCTACAGTAATGGACCACAGTTTGCCTTTAAACTAAAAGGAATTCAACACCTTCAAAAACAAATGGTAACAAGTATTTCACATCTGTTTCTCTTCATCAAGACACAACAGACTAGATTTTGTTCAACTATTCAAGAAAGATAAGTTTGAGTTCTGATCACAAATCATTTTACCAGATAATAGACAATGACCTTTTTTGCCCACTGAAATGCAGTTTAAACAAAAGCTAATTTTATGCCAACAGTTTACCTAAATTAGAACATAGGGTCCTTTCTGTACTTAGTGAAACTTTGTGTGTTGCGACAATTATATATAGAGAATTTACACACAGGAAATAAAGTTCGTTAAAACATCCAGCTGTGGTCAGACCATGTTAGCTCATAACTATCAGGTGAGCAAATGGCAGTTGGCTAAATTGCCTCAAGGTCAGGGTCTCTGATACACATACTTAATATGACAGATGGCACATAAGTGTGACAGGCAGACCAGATTCAGAGTGCCCAGATAACTGAAGGTCTAACACTAACTAAAAGATAATTAAAATACTGGGAGGCCAACAGATGATCAAAGTCATCCCACAGTGAAGATGGATGAGCAGATACATATACCAGAAGGATAAACAAACACATTTTTATTCCAGTAAGGATGAAGACAAATGTCATAGCCAGAGGTACATGGCTAACTCCAGATGTCGCATGAATGACTGACCAGTGGCATGTAGAAAGAAAGACTGATGACCAAATTCCTACCCAAAGATCTGATGATTTACAGGCTGATGAAGTAGAGTCCCAGGCAGTGTACTCCACATTGGAGGGGAACTTATCTGATGTGCCTGTCCACGCCACTACTCTGTCCAATGCAGCTTCAGAGATGTAATCTTGAGCACCTGAGGTGATCCTGCTCAGAAACTAGCCTGTGTTATGAGAAACTGCATGTCTGAGCTAAAGAATGCTCTGAAGTATGACTCCAAAAAAAAAAAACAAATGATTTTGTGTTTACACACTGAGAGAAGTATAGTGTATTTCTTTGTTGCTGAGTATTCTTTGCCCCATACAACATGTCACAGGATTTATATTCCAATGGATTGTCAAGTGAAATGAGGGAAACATTAGTAAATGAGAACAACACGTCTGCCAATTTGACTTTGTTGATACAACTAACCACTCAAGTTGCTGTTAATATGGATAATGTTAAAATGTTACATCAAGAATGAAATGTGAATGTGAACAAAGGGAAAATGGTGTAACGGCAATGACTGTCAGTGAAAGAATTAAGGAAGAGAAGATAGCTATTGGTAAAAAACAGTATGGAAACTAGTAGTAATCAAGCATATGCTGATGTAGTAGCATGTAACTCCTCTAAATAAAGTGTGGATGTGACTGAATGTGATTCTCCAAATTGTAGGTTAAACAAGCAATTTCAAGAAAAGTTTACATTTAATTGTTCAATGACTTCCATGAATGGAGAATCCTGTGAAACACTGAAAGAGAACATATTTAAATTAGAAAAAAAATGTTTTAAGTATAGAGGTTTCAGCTAGACAATTTTTTTTCAAGGATTGTTTCCAAGTGAGATAGGTCCCAAATGGACTGAGGGTATACAAGTTCCCAAACAGCTTGCCTCAAACTTCTTTGCATTACAAATACATCTACGTTTGAGAATCACCTTGTTCATATTGATTTCTCAGTGCTAGAGGGCAGTCATAATATTTAGCAAGGGTCCTACTCAGGATTTTTACTTTAAGTATGTTATCAGAACTTCAGTGTCTTTTAGCACACTATTATTAACATATGTACAGCTCTTGTGTCTATCACACTGACTATTACAAACATACTGTATGAGGCAGCCATTTGGTCATTTGCTTGTTGTTACTATTTACCTGTTATGTATGTAATGAAAAAGCCCACATATTTTAACTGCATCAAAAATGTTTAACATGCTAATTTTGAAGCATCCAGTTTTGATTTCAAATAGTTAAAATGTTTTTGCAGTAATAAACAATATAGTTCTATAATAAGCAAACTTAACATAAGAGTTGAGTACAGACATCTGCCTATAATAACCTTATTTAAAAAAAAACTATCACTCAGGGAATGAAGAAATAGAGTGAGATTAAAGCTTTTTTTGATTATAATCTTGTCTGAATGGTGACTGTCTTTCTTGGAATTTGTTGCAGTATATATCACTGGGCTAGGTTTCATTTTTATTCACTCTTGTTAATATTTATTGTAAAACATGTTTTACATACCTATAGTTGTTGGAAAAGGCTGCAACTTTTTCTGTGTGGAAAACTTGCAGATAAAAGTAATGCAGTGGGAATCATTTGAGTTACTTCATTACTGGTACACTGCTGGATACCAGAAACTGTTTTCTTATTTCAGATTTGTGTTTCAATAACTAAATATCACAGCCATAAAAAAAAATCATTTTCTCTTTGTATTTCTTCAGTTTGAACAAGGCTCTTAGTAAAGCAGGTATCCTTCCCCTTTAACTGTATGCCGCCTCACCTAGCTCCTTACTCATAATATGGATTTGGGTGCATGTTGCATTATTTATTGTTGCAGGTTCTTTCATGTTCAAATATTGCAGAGAGGAGTGGTGGCACATTGGATCTAAGTAGAACTAACAATTCTTGTTAACTGCACGTGTAACACTATATTTTGATTAATTACTAGTTTGTTTCAAATGGGGGAATTGCCTTGGTTGGTGACTTAGGTTTTTATTTCATAACTAAGTTTGAACATGTGATTTCACAATTAGGTTCAGAGGAGGTATGCCAGCAGTTTGATGTTTCTTATTTTTATTGTCCTGTTGAAATTTACTTTCATAATAGATAGAACTCTTGGCATAGCTTTCAGTACAGCCCAGGTGATTGGTGCCTGATTGTGTTTTCAACATAACACTGGTACCAGGAATGAAAAGAAATGAAGGTGTAGAATCCTCAAAATATGGAAACATTCCTACAATGGGGCCAGGCCAGGCCAGACCAAGGGGGAGTAAGGTCCCCCATTGTAGATGGAAGTAGTAATCCACAAAAATCACAAAAACTAATAGGCCAAAGAAGAGCCATAAAGATGATAAAGTGGACTATTGAGAATAAGAAAGAAATTGTGTATTGTTACTATTATGCAAAAAGCCCAGAATTTCCAGACACAAGATATACAAAACAATTAAGAGAGAAATTAGAGGAAAGAAAAATATTTCCACAGGAAAAACTGTCAGAAGCTTCAAATGAAAACTCGTGTTCATTAATACAACAGATTTGTGATAAACAGTATGTAGATCAAGAAACTTTGATCTGTTTGGAAAAAGAAGCATCTAACGAAGTGGAAAAGTATAAACAACAAAACCTAGATATATTTGAAAAGGTATAAAAAGAAATATGGACATGGGAAAGAGAGAAAGATTTGATATGCTGCAATAGTTATGCAAAGAGAAAGCCAGATTTATCAATGTAAAGAAGGCAGCCCCAAAGATATTCAAAGAGAAATACATTCAAAGGCATCCAGATATGGAAAATGTCATAATAAAAAAAATATCACAAAGAGGGAACCTAGAAAAAAGATTAGTAAAGTAGAAGTTAAAAAAATTAAGTTATGGAGTGCCTGCGAAGTGAAGGATTTGGTGTAGAAGGTCTGACACAGGTTACATCATACAGCATGATGGAGTGAGTCCCCAAAGTAAGGAGAAGCAGGAAGATCAGGAGACACTGGAAGAAGAAATATGGACATGGGAAAGAAAAAGTGATTTAATAAAGTGTAATATTTATGCAAAGGTGAAAGAAAAACTAACCAATATAAAAAGAGCAGCAGCAAAGATATTTAAAGAGAAATACAAGTAAAGGAATTCAGACATGGAAAACTTTACAATACAAAAAATAAGTTGACAAGAAGGAAAAGTAGAAAAGGAAATTAGGAATGGAGAAGTTAAAGAAATAGAAATTGAGGTTATGGAGTACATGCAAAGTGAAGGATTCAGTGTAGAAAATCTAATTCAGAAAGCACCACAATGGGAAGGAACAATGGATATCCTAAGTAAGGGGGGACCAGTGGAACAGGAAGCAATTGGTCAGGTGCCATATGAAGATATTTTAGAGCCTTCCACAGGAAACTAGTAAAAACATTCACTTGAAGCTTAGATAACAGAGAAAGGAACTGGAAACTGATGCAGTCAATGCTGAGGAGTGATAGGCCAGTGAGTTCCTGTATGACAGAGCAATGGATGGCACAGGATGAAATTGAGGATAATGTGCCACAGGAAGATATTTTAGAACTTTCTATAGAATGCCCACATAAAATGGAAAACAAGGGATGTGTCCTCAGTTTGGAAGAAAATGAGCTAAGAGAGGAGTTGCTTGATTTAATGGACATAGGTATATTATGATCAAAGAAAGTAATAGCCTACAGAAGGTCAGTAAAACCCCAAAAAAGCCAGAAGTGTGACAAAACAAATGAACACAGAAATTAGAACTGTCCACAGAGATCCATGCAATATAACAGAAGTAAACAGGATATATTACTGAGCAGCTAAATTAATAACTGATAAATTTCTACCACAAGAACACAGGGTAGTGAGGGAAAGAAAGGGGAGAAATCGAATACTATCATGGAAGTATCGAGTGGAGAAAACTGTAAACCAATTAAGACGAGAAGTGTCACTGTTAGAAGACTATAGAAGAGGGAATAGATCAACAAAAATACTAATCAAGATGTGTGATAAAAGCAATGTGCAGTATTAGAACAGATCAGGTTCTATCTTGCACTATTGTAAATAAACTAACAATTTCAGCACAGGTGGAAAAACTTAGAAGATACAATGAAAAGTACAAAATAAACAATTTATTGATGTCCCAAAAATGTTTTATAGAGAAGAGGAAAACAAGGTAAAAGGAATTGAAAGACCTCCAAAACAGAAGAAATAGATACATTTTGGAGAAGTATCTATGAAGATCCTGTGGAACATAACAAAGATGCTAAGTGGATCGAAGAAGTAAAAGAAAGAATAAGAAGTTTAAAGGTGCAGAATAGGAAATGGGATGAAGTGACAGCCAAAGAGATTGAAACAAAGTTAAGAAAAGCCTCTAATTGGAAAACTCCAGGCCCAGATACAGTGCTTAACTTTTGATTAAAAGTATTAACATCTTTGCACAAAGATTTAGCCATGAGTAAGAACTATATGCACACCCCAGACAGATACCAACCTGGCTAACAACAAGAAAAACAGTGCTCCTACTTAAGTGTGAAACTGCAAGCTACCCTAAAAATTATAGACCAATAACTTGCCTTCCGATGATGTATAAACTATTCACTGGAATTGATGCCGACAGAGTTTATTATCACTTAGAAGAAAACTTAATTATGGCAGTAGAACAAAAGGGCAATAAAAGAAAGTCATATGAAGGATCATTTGTTTTTAAATAAAGTCATAGTGGAGAAGTGTAAAAAGGGGAAGAATCTAAATATGGCATGGCTTGACTACAAAAAAGCATTTGGTAGTATCCCAACATTAATGGATAAAAAGTGCTTAAAAATGTATAAAATACAGTCTACACTGACTACATTACAGTGACCATGAAACAGTGGCAGACTACTTTGCAATTAAGCCATGATAAAGGACAAATTATTATCCCAGGGATAAAAATTCAAAGGGGGATATTCCAGGGTGACTCTCTGTCACTGCCGCCCTGAAAAGGAAAGGAGGCACACCCTCCTCAGCTAAAACAAGCACATACTGTTGTTGTGACATCATGCAGAAGCAGTATGTGATAAAATGATCGTCCCCCACAAAGGACAACTACAATGCACACTGTAGTTACATGTGTAACCTCAGAGGGCAGGCCCAGATTGTCTGTGAACTCGTACTTAATGATAACACATATAATGAGTCTGTACTCATAGCTAACCTGTTGTCCCACAGGTTCTGAGTCAACTTCACTCCCCTGTGAGTCTGTACTCATAGCCAACCTGTTGTCCCACAGGTTCTGCGTCAACTTTACTCCCCTGTCCCCACCACATGTGCCACGTGACATCCCTACAACCTGTCCCATGCCTTCTATATCTATACTTCTATATCTATAGAGCAGGTTGTAACTGGCCTCTCTATGGAGGATACACAGCACCTATTGGATTTGCTAATAGCCCAAGCTGTGTCCTACATGGGATTCAACAAGGATTACTAACACAATTGGGAACTCCTTGCAATCATACTGTAACCAATGGCTGCATTCCAGCTGACTGGACAACGGCAAGTGTTATCCCCTTGTACAAAGTTAGTGCATCCACCGACCACCACAACTTTAGACCTATTTGCCTGAGTAGCCATATCTGTAAGCCCATAGGGCAAACAATTCATGAAACTGATCAGTTCCAGTAGCAACACCTGATGTACATACTCAGGGGTGATAGACCAGTCCTGGCCACACAGGTTTACACCTAATGTAGCTTAGATCACCATGTCTCCCCAGTGGTAAGAAGGGAATCATATGTCATAACTGAGGGCACACTCACTGCCAATATTTGAGTGCAATGACCATTTTGTAATGTACCTTTCCAAGAACTACTGGCAATTGCACACAACACAATAATCCCTCAGAAGAGAATTTCAAATGTTCAGTATCTGTCCAATGGGGATCATCTGAAATCACTGTCATTGTAGCCTGTGGCATACAGACTACTCAGAGGTGATCTCTGCCTTGCATACAGGGCAATTTGTGCCTGAATGGAAATGCTGCATATCTGTAGGTGGCATGGTACACAGATTATTCACTATAAGGACATTAACCTGGTGTGTGACATTAATAATATATGCTGGTGGGAGAGGTCTGTCTAGCAGACTTTCACAAACCTTTGAAACAGACTCCTGCCTAATGGCAAACAGAGCACCTCATTGGGCCTCATCAGATGCCATCTGTATGATTGGCTGGGTGACTGTAATTTCACCACAGGTCTTCTGCTGTGTTCCTCATGGACAGGGGCAATATGTGCTGATAATGTAAATAAGGGTAAAACTTGGCTAGGATTGTAAGGGCTCTAGGGCTTAGTCCACTAAATTTCAAAGATCATATGATTCCATAAAGTTATATACAGTGCTCTAACAGCTGCACACACAAACCTGGCTACATTGAGGATAGCACCACTTCCAATTAACATTTGCAGGACACTGCACAGCACACATACAGTCCAAGTTGGCTGCAAGTAGATTGGAACACCTACCTATCTAATGGTATACACTACACATCAAAGTATGTAATGCACACCCCAACACCTCAAGTCTGCTATTACCACCTCTTTAGGACATCTTATGCTTGATGACATCAGCAGGGCTTGTTGTGGTCAGGCATTTGCTGGCCTACATTATCTGCTACAATTAACGTACTTCAAAGCTCTACCTCTTTCTAAGTTGGGAGGGTGGCCTAATGGTTAAGGTGTTTGCCTTACAAACACAAGGTGCAAGGTTTGAGTCTCACAAGGGATAATTGGCTAAGCTTAAAATGGCTCGCAAGGGCAGTTACCTTAGTACTAATCTATGAACCTATGAACTAAGGTGATCATATTTATGTCTTACACACACACACACACACACACACACACACACACACACACACACACACACACACACACACACACACACACACACACACACATGCAGTGGCCTGGAGTGAGATTAGAACTCCTACCTAACTAGTCTTGTACACTATAGATGACAGTACTTATCGCATGCACCACAGCTTAAGTCTGGCATTACAACAGTAGCTGGTAGTCTTAAGGTAGATGACATCAGCAGGCCTTGTTGAACAGGACACTTTGGAGGCTGGCATCAACTTGTAGGGCCAAGAAGTGCAGAATGATTGAAGTTTAGTAGTCATTAAGGGATTCTCAGTTGTTTTGCAGGGAGATGCACCCACACACACACACACACACACACCAAGTGGCCTGGAGTGAGATTAGAACCCCTACCTATCTAGTTTCAGACGTTGTAGATCACAGTACTTATTGCAAGCACCATGGCTTCAGTCTGACAATACAATGGCAGCTGGTAGTCTTAAGGTAGATGACATTAGCAGGTGTTGTAGAACAGGGAAGTTTGGACCCTGGCGTCAACTTACAGTGACAAAACATGCAGAACCCTTGAAGTTTGATAGTCAGTGAGGGATAGTCAGTTGTTTTACACACACACACACACACAGACACACACACACACACACACACACACACACACACACACACACACACACACACACACACACACACACACACACACACCAAATAGTCTGGAGTGAGATTACAACCCCTACCTATCTAGTCTTACACACTATAGATCACAGTACTTATTGCATGTGCTGCAGCTGACATCTGTTTTATACATGACTGCAGGCAAACTACTTGTGGATTACATAAACTAAGCTTGTGTTGAACAACGTCTGTGGCCTGCAGAGTGACATTGTGTCTTACTGTTATCTGTATCTAGTAGCCTAGCAGTCATACAACTGTTATTGATCCTAGCTATGTGGCTACAGTTATCATTTTGCACATATGTGGCTGTTTGCTCCTGTCCACAGGCTTGCCCATCCAAATACAATGTGCCCTGTCAATGTGTGCATAGACAAAATTATACATTACAGAAGCTGTTCACCTGTTGCTGTATGTGTTGTGTCATCCAGCAGGCACAGGGACCTGTAGGTAAGTGCATTATGTACTGTTGAGCCCTTACTTTGGATCCTTTGAGCAGTATTATAGATGTGTCATAGTGCAGCTTTACTCACCATTATTGGGGTATGTAGAACAATACAGACACCCACAAACACATTTATATATAACAGGAATGTATATATAAATGTAGCTGTGTGCGTATGATATATATATATATATGTGTGTGTGTGTGTGTGTGTGTGTGTGTGTGTGTGTGTGTGTGTGTGTGTGTGTGTTATGTAGATATATGGGGAGATACTGAGATGCATGTTATCCGTATATATATATATATATATATATATATATATTTGTACATACATAGAGATAGATATACTATATATATATATATATATATCTCACAGGTCATTTTGATCAAGGAGCAACAGAATTGCATTCTGTTTAAGTGTATGAGCATGCCCAGTTGGATTCTCACAACTTATAAACTGACTCCAGCCCAAAACTACCTGTACTCCAGTCCGGGATTTTGTGTGTCACAAACAATAACATCTATCCCTGTTTCTGCCATACTGCACTTCCCTCATATTGTCCATGGCATTCTTCAGCTGTCTGATGTAATTAATATGTGACAGAGGTTAATAATGTTACATCACACACAGACTGACAGTCTGTAAAAAAGCAGCATAATACCTGACATCCAAAAGATGTGGATACTTCCAGATTAGAACCATCAATGCCATCACACATGCTAACTTTCCTAGTCCACTGAGCCACACAAGCTGCCTGACAGAGAGGCATCATTTATCATACAGTCAGCAGCATAAAAACGTATGTTGTTATTCCTGCATTGTAAGACATACAATGTATGATCAATTTTTATGTTACTGCCCTGACACTGCCTGGACTGCTGATATACCATTGATGAGTTACTGTTAAAGAAGTTATAAGGGAACACTGCTGTGTTGGGGGTGGGGGAAACACCACCACAGGTTCTTCTGGGATACACAGTAGTCCAAATATCATGTAACCCCACTAACATCTTTCTTGACTGATGTACTGTATATTCCATGCATGATGCCTAGTGAATATTAAAGGACAAATGATAGTGGAATGGGTATCTCTAGTCCCATGTGGATGTTACTTCTGTTCAAATATCCCAGTGTTTACTTGCATAAATGTAGCAGATCCATACATGCATTGCCATATCATAATAATCCTTACAAGTACTGTGTAGGTTAGAGACTTACCTTGCAAATGCAACAGTTGACAGAAATGTAGTTCAGGGCTGACTGATGCAAGCAGTCCACAGCCAATACATGGATAGGTACAGGTTGTGTGGTTTGCCTGGCATCAATTTTAATTACTGTATGTGAGTAGGAGTAAGGTGTCAGTCCCTAGGCTGTCAGTGAATGTGCTATGCATTTTCTTTTAGCCAAAGCCAGGGCATACTGAGCATGCCTACGTCTGTGTACAGGGACATCAGCAGGAGGTTCCTCC
This sequence comes from Protopterus annectens, assembly GCF_019279795.1. Taxonomy (NCBI): domain Eukaryota; kingdom Metazoa; phylum Chordata; order Ceratodontiformes; family Protopteridae; genus Protopterus; species Protopterus annectens. Next base: position 418,865,804 of record NC_056751.1, read on the forward strand.
TCCGAGTCCTCCTGTGACTTTGGCTGTGATGCCCTAGGCACTGGTAAGGGGGCTGTGTATCCTTTCCCTTTACTGATCCTACTACAGTTGTTTCCTCAGGATCAGATTATGTAGCATAGCATATACTGTGAATATATGTGCACGTGGCTGGAGAGTACTGCAGGGCTCCAACAGATATATCTAGGCACCAGAACTGTGACTTCAGAAGCCTAAACACATGCTCTATGATGTTCCTAGTTTGTACATGTGCCTCAGTATGGCATTCATATGTGTGTGTGTGTGCATTTCATCATTATCCAAGGTTCCAGGGTGTAGCCAGCATCCAGTGGTCATGTGGGATGTCCCCTCCCCACCAAACATGTGGTACAGCTGTAATGCGCACCAGATATTGGAATTGTGATAACTACCAGGGCTGCCAGCACACGCATTCAGGATAATCCCCTGGGCATTGCACATGACCTGGTAGTTGATGGCGTGCTACCCCTTGTGGTTAACATAGATTCTACGCTGCTCACTAGGTGGTGCCTTGATGGGTACATGAGTGCAATCTATGGCACCCAGTACTTCAGGGTAGTGTGTTATACAGTAGAACTATTGCATATTGCTGGTCCTCACCTCAGGGGAGAGGCAAAAATATATGTTCTCACTGGCATGTGGTAGCATAGCATCCAGGAACTGGTGGAGTATCCTGGATGCAGATTCCTGTGAGACCCCCATCATGTCCCCAATTGGTCTTTGGAAAGTACCTGTAGATAGTATCATAAGGGCTACAAATACCTTTGTTTCCACTGGGTTGGGTTGCCCTTTGTTGGCTCTGGGTCTGAGTTGAAGGTGGCAGAGCTTAGTGAGTTCTAGTAGTACGTCCCTGTCTACCCTGTAGTGCTCTACACTCTCCAGCTCATGTAGCTCCTGGAAGGTTACCCTGGGCCTGAACACTCATTTCCTTCTCTGCCTAGGCCTATTGTCAGCAGCATTGACTTCAGCATCTCACACATATAGATGTAGCAGACCTGCAGCAGCCCCTAGCATTATCTCAGTTAAAATTCCCAAGTCTGTATTCCAATGGTCCAGAGTATTGGGGGAAAATCAGAATACAGGGCGTATGCATACTTTATACAGGTCTGCTGTAGCTCCAGAATGTGTCATTGGCTAACTATGCTGCATTCCACCTGCCTATGATATAATTAGCATAATTTAACAGCCCTATTTTAGTATATGATGTGGCGCTGCTTCCAAACACATGCACCTGAGCTTAAAAGAGCGTAGAAGTAACAGGACACGCCCCGATGTCAGCCACATCCTGTGTAAACATCAACATGGTCTAAGAGCCTACACTAAGGGGATAAGCGGACATGATTACTCCTTTTTGCTATTCAGTAAATCCACCTCATTTGCATACATATCAGTGCTGACAGTCTGGAAACTACACTCTTGATAGCCCAATGACCTTAACAACAACAGCAATGCACCATTGTACAGACCCAATGCAAGGTCCTATAAAACATTTCTGTCAAATATTATAAAATCTTTTTTTTTCCTATATTTTTTTATTTTTCTATTAAGCATATTTTTGCACTGTGGAGCGTAGCGCAAATATACTGAGAGTATAAAAAAATTATTAATTTAACTTATTCCCTTACTCTTTCTGACATACACAATAATAGATTTACTCATGTGTATGTAGTATAACATTTTCAGGGGATTTATGTCCACATTTCTGTAGTTTTACATCACTTTTTGTCTGCCTAGACTCCTGTACATGGAATTTATCTGAGTACACTACGAACACTGACATGGTGTCTGAATAAAAGCCTTTCTGCTCGTTCAACTTGCCTCATTTGTGTGAGATTCACCTGCTTATGAGGCAATTTGCATGCTATGGAATATTCCCTGTTTACTCATGCATGAGCACCGCTCAGCAGTGCTTACTGAATCTAAAAATGTTTGCGTCCATGTAGGCATCACAGTAGGAAATCAAGGGGTGTTGGATCCTTAATAGCAATTCTAGACACAAATCACCTCCAAGGAGTTTATAAGAAGCAGTATAGGGAAGGAGTTTCAAGCCTGACTTGGTAGATGAGCACCTTCAGTATGCTAATCTTTTTGATTAGTAACCTCTGAGATCTTTCTAGCTGCATGATGTGTTTGGATAGATAAATTCATACTAAGAAGGGCATTATATTCTGTAATTGTTCTATTTAAGGCAGATGACTAATACCTTATTTTGATTTGGGTGAGCTACGTTTAGACATTTATTGGGCTACAGAAAAGGATTTTTCACAACAGTTACTATGTGGTGGTCAAAGAATAGATAGTTATCTAGATGTCCAAACCTTTGATGGCGTTATCAATATGGAGCAGGCTGTTGTCAATACTGTTAAGTTATTGTTGAGATTTATTTACCGAATATGGCAATGCTACACTTCTTTACATTCTATTTAAGCCAATTGTAATGCTCCAGTTATTTATAAGGTTCAGCCATTGCTGTAACAAGTGTTGAATGTTGAGTGACCAACATCACCCAGCTTTCACTCACTGGTAAAATTAACCATGTTAGAAGTAGTGATTTGGAGATCTGAGAAGTAAATGCTGCACAGAAAGGATCCCAGTACAGAGCCCTGAGGAATGGCACTAGTAATCTTTTGTGTACTTTCTGAGGTGACACTTGCAGTTAAAGAAGGATTTATGATTATCCTTGGCTCGAGATGGCAATTTTATGTTCTGCCATGATCTTCCTTTTTATAATTTTTAGACATTTGTTGTTGCCTTTAATATTGTTTTTATTGTAAATAGAGTTTAATGTATTATATGTCTTAATTATTTCATTCTTTCATTATAGAGTTTACTAATGCTGACATTCTGCCAATGCTATCTTATTTTCATGTTCCCCAATATTATTTGGCTCTAATTAGGACCAGCTGATTCATGCTGTTTGTTAGCCAACAGTAAAATTCATTAGCATAAATTACAACTGACGCTGTGTGGGAGTGAATATTTTGCAGCTGAATTTGGAGAGCTGATCATATAGTTTTATTTTTAAAGTCCATGAATTCAGAGGTGCTTGTTGTGATAGGTTAAATCTCATAAAGGTGATTATTGATTTGTGAAAGGATTTGTCCAGCACTAAGGATATTTTGAGGAGTATTGCAAGTAGGCATGGTGTTAGTGAGGATAAGATGAAAAAGATTTTGACCTCTAGTGAGCTGGTTAACTATTTGTACAAAGGCAGGATATTTAATCCTGGTGCTAATAATGGAGGGAGTACATTTTGTCTGAATAATTTAAGTTCACCTCTTCCATAGTTTCTAAGTAAGAAGTGTGCATTTGGAAGGTCTTTAAATTTATTTTGGTTGGAGATGGGATGCTAACATAGAGAACTTTGCATTGATGGTTGGGGCATTAATCTTTCATAATGCTGCAAATGTTCCGTATTTGTTGAAGAGATTTTAAAGCAGTATTTGAATAACTGTGCAATCAAAATTGTGGTATCTCAGAAGGAGACCGTTGCAAGTTTTGTCAGATATGATGTCATGATTGAGTTGTAACTGCAGTCACACTATTTCTAAAAAGCTAAAGCAGGTGGGAATAAGGAATTTAGTGATGCCAAAGAAGGACTAAACTTTGCCTCTCCCTGGTCACTGCTTTCAGCACCATATAGGACTGCCATACCCCTCAACATCCAAGAGCAAGAAATCTGGACAAAGCCATAAATAAAAGTGGGAGAAAGGCCTAAAAATAGGGACAATTTTTAAATCTTGCTCTTAGAAATTTGATAGAATAAAAGGTTTTGCATTAGCACAGATTTTCTGAAGAATATGAAGTCTGTAATCCAAATTCTGTCATTATTTTGTAACTTCAGTCTTTAATGATTTGCCACTAATTTGTCAAAAAACACAATTTTATGATAAATGGACCAAAAATATGAGGCCAAAAATCCGGACATTCTGCAAAAATCTGTACAGTTGAGAGGTATGGGAACCTCTAAGGTTGTGTTCCTTACCTCCAATGTCTTTTTCTTTCTAGTTTTGCTTGGTAACACTTTTTTGGTACAGTAGTGAATGGTACTTTTGCATAGTAGGCACTCATTGGCCCATTTCTGAAACACAGACAATTGTATGCTGTATTAAGATGAATCAATTGCATTCAAAAACTTTGGTTGTTGCTTTCAGTAACTATTTCTACTTGCAGAATGTAGAAAATATGAGCAATCTGGAATATTCAATAGCTTTTAATATAAATGTAGCAGAGCTATTGAATCTATTTTTTTTTCAAACGTACATAATTCATGTCCCTAAAGCTCAGTGTTCTTCAAAATGTTATTCCAGGTAAGTAGAGACAGTAGTTTATTTTTTTGAGCTCAATCTTCTTTCCAGTTATATTGTTGGGGAAAAAGATAATTTATATTCAAAATTTAAACCAAATAGAAAATAAACAAAAACTTTCTTAAGCAGAGACAGCAACTGTTAAATTCTTGAGAAGTGTGCCTTGTGGGCCACAGCTTTGGAACAAAAACTTAAGCACATAATTCCTTGTCTTTGAGACTTTGCAGCTGCTCTTCTGACTTACAAGTTAGAGGTAGACAGACTTCAGTAAAACCCTGTCGCTCCTGGTAGTGATAAGACTAAATGAGCCATTAGTTTTCTGGATGCCATATGTCTGTTAAAATCCATTTATTTTATATTTCTTTGTGCAAGTATAGAGCTAGCACATTCAGTTCTATAATGTGTATTACATCGTGTTTGTTTCAAGGAAGTAGTTTAGTAATTTAATTTCAAAAATCCGTGGTTGGTGCATTATTAATCACTGCAAGCATATATAGATCTGATGACTGAGCAGAGTGGATGAGAGTTGCTGACCACAACTGTTAGCTGAGATATATAAGTATCCTGTTTTTTGTTTTGATTATTTATACAGATTATTGTTTCTAACAATTAATATATAGCACTTTCATTGCCTGCTTTTTAGTCTTTGAGTGTATTTTATTGCTATTAACTAATCTGCACAAGTAACTGATTTGTTTGCAGTTAAAAGCATTCTGTATCTTTACAAATCTTTATCTGTTTAAAAACTTTCATTTGTGGCTTTCTCTAGTGCTTACTGTCTGTAGGCTATTGTTTTTAGCTGAAGCCTTTCTTTAACTTGGATAGATTGTGTTAATTGTCTGCTGGCTAGTGGGGGCTGGTTCTTTTGTTTTTTTTGTAAAACAAAAAAAGTTGTTCTTCTGGTATTTAAGCCCTAACTTTGATAGGGTTTCTGTCTATACACACTGAGCAGAGTGGTTGAGAATTGTTGACCACAAAACGTTCATTTGTGGCTTTCTCTAGTGCTTACTGTCTGTAGGCTATTGTTTTTGTCCCCACCCCCCCTCCCAGTTGGTGTCTTGCTGTTATACTTGGTGGCTTTGCAGTTGCCCACCCCTACTGTAAATCTGATCTCAGACACTCCTCCCAATCTAGTGTCATTAGCTCATTCTACCTAATACAGAGAGAACATTGGATAAGGCCTTCTGTTTCTCCTTTTTCCCTTTCAAAACAAAAAAACATTTTTTTTTGCCTGAATCTCCTTGTGTTCTGACTGTGCTTCTCAAACATTTTGGAAATATGGAGTATATTTCAGAGCATTTATTATAACTTTAATTGCCTTAATATTGCTACAATGCAAGTGCTCTAGGTTGCACTGCATCTGAAGTGTTTGTGTGTTTTAGTTGCTTTTCTGTATATATAGACTTCTCTGTTTCTTTAACTAAATAAGCTCTGCAAAGTTGTTTTATTGCATTCCTGCCTGTATTTCTGAGTTTTTTGCACTTTTAAAGTTTGTTTTTGCTTAGTTTAACTGGTAGGCTACACACTCAAGTGTGCTAGCCGAATTAAAGCATTTACTGTGTTTCTGTACCTAATTTCTGCTATTTTGTAAAAAAAAAAAAAAAAAAAAAAAGGAAAAAATCCTTGTTTCCTGCCTTTACTGAACTAGAATAGTCCAGTCTTCAGGTATTGCTGATCTCTGGGCTGTGTCATAGTTCCTGTGTTGCCCATATCCTTATTTGGATAGGAGGAACCTTCTTTGTTCACCAGTGAGACTGGGGAGCTCTGAGCAGCCTATCTGTCCCTTGAAAAGTGGTTCCAGCCCAGTGACTTGTAGCTTACTGGCCATTTTGGGACATTTCCTATCTCTTTCTAACCCCCTGCTTTAAAGCCAGCTTTAGCACGCTTTTGCGCTTGTAATTTAAAGTTTGTCCTGTTTGTTGCATTTACCTGTTGAGGCTACACACTCAAGTGCGCTAGCCTGTGTTACATATTTATTGCATTTTCCTGCTGTTTGTTGCAAAAAAAAAAAAATTATCCTTGTTTCCCGTCTTTCCTGACCTAGAGTAATCCAAATACAGGCTTTGCTGTATTCTGGACTTTTGGAAAGTTCCTGTGTTGCCCATTTCCTTTCTTGGATAAAGGGAGGCTTCTTTGTTCACCAGTGGCAGTGGGGAGCTTAGAGCAGCCTATCTATCCCTGGAGGAGTGTTCCCAGCACAAGAATCTGGTAGCCTATTGGCCATTTTGGACCAATTTCTAGCTCTTTCAAGTCCCCCTGTATAAAACCCACTTTGGCATGGTTTTTGCGCTTGTTACTACTCAGCCAAGCTCGTCGTGGTCCTGCAGAGTGGTGCTAGCAGCAGAGAGGCTAAAAGAGTGACTGCTAACCTGATAAAAGTGTTTTTTTTCCTGCTACTACCTGGGCGACTGTCTGATCTATCTAAACTGCAAGTATTTCTGCTTCTTGAACTGTTTTAAACTGTTTAAAGTTGTTTTTGCACCTGCACTTTTAAAGTTTGTCCTGTTTGTTGCATTTACCTGTTGAGGCTACACACTCAAGTGCACTAGCCTGTGTTACATATTCATTGCATTTTCCTGCTGTTTGTTGCAAAAAAGAAAAAAAAAACAATATCCTTGTTTCCCATCTTTCCTGACCTAGAGTAGTCCAAATACAGGCTTTGCTGTATTCTGGACTTTTGGAAAGTTCCTGTGTTGCCCATTTCCTTTCTTGGATAAAGGGAGGCTTCTTTGTTCACCAGTGGCAGTGGGGAGCTTAGAGCAGCCTATCTATCCCTGGAGGAGTGTTCCCAGCACAAGAATCTGGTAGTCTATTGGCCGTTTTGGGCCAATTTCTAGCTCATTCAAGTCTCCCTCTATAAAACCCGCTTTGGCGTGGTTTTTGCGCTTGTTACTACTCAGCCAAGCTCCTCGTGATCCTGCAGAGTGGTGCTAGCAGCAGAGAGGCTAAAAGAGCGACTACTAACCTGATAAAAGTATTTTTTTTTCCTGCTACTACCTGGGCGACTGTCCAATCTAGCTAAACTGCAAGTATTTCTGCTTCTTGAACTGTTTTAAACTGTTTAAAGTTGTTTTTGCACCTGCACTTTTAAAGTTTGTCCTGTTTGTTGCATTTACCTGTTGAGGCTACACACTCAAGTGCATTAGCCTGTGTTACATATTTATTGCATTTTCCTGCTGTTTGTTGCAAAAAAGAAAAAAAAACAAAAAAATTATCCTTGTTTCCCATCTTTCCTGACCTAGAGTAGTCCAAATACAGGCTTTGCTGTATTCTGGACTTTTGGAAAGTTCCTGTGTTGCCCATTTCCTTTCTTGGATAAAGGGAGGCTTCTTTGTTTACCAGTGGCAGTGGGGAGCTTAGAGCAGCCTATCTATCCCTGGAGGAGTGTTCCCAGCACAAGAATCTGGTAGTCTATTGGCCGTTTTGGGCCAATTTCTAGCTCTTTCAAGTCCCCCTGTATAAAACCCGCTTTGGCGCGGCTTTGCGAGATTTTGCACATAGTGCAGTGTCGGGCAGCTCTGCTTAATTGGGTTTAAACCATTCTCGGCTCCACAAAGTCTGCTCTTCACTTTTTCCCTTCGAACTGATCTAGTTCTCATAATAAACACCCTACTCCTACTCTAAAGCCTGGCACTTGCTCACTAAAGCAATTATACAAGTCAGCACTAAAAAATTAAAAGGACTACACCCTCACAAACTCCCCTTGAGTGCCTTGTTCCCCATTGGCCCTTTTTTTCAATTATAAAGGAATTCCCAATACTATTCTAGCATGTCCAAAGGTCAGTTGTCAATCTCCTCTTCGGTCCAGCTGGTGAATCTGGGAATCTTGAGGCAATGTTACAACTGCCTCATGTACACAGACAACCCTCTCCTCCTCCCAACAAATTCCAACACATGTGAGAGATGCAACCATATAGCCTAACTGGAGGCTAAGCTCTCTCAACTCAGTACTGGCGTAACCAGTCAGGAGGAGAAGGAAACCACACTCACTGCAATTCCAGTCTCACATAGACCTACCACGACAGCAAACCAAACACATAAACACACAAAAACATACTTGGAGGCTCTAAATAAAAATCTTCCTAAGCAGCAGAGACCTCCAAAGCAGGCACCCTAGCAACCGCTACCCCAAAACAAAACACGTGCAACACATAGCTCACAAAGCCAGTGTGCCGAACAGTCACAGCCCTTAAGGCTAAACAACACACCTGATACACTTGTAATAGGTGACCCTATCGTCAGGCACACTGACGTCCCACTCACCAGGCTGAACAAGGAGAAGATCACGGTGAGCTGCCTGTCGGGCGCTAGGATCTGACACATAACACAAGCACTCAGGTCACTCCAAGGCAAGTACAGATATGACTCAGTCATTGTCCATGCTGGTGTGAATGACCTGAGACGTACCTCCCTGGACTACATGAAAAGAGACATAGAGGAGCTCTCTGAGCATGTAGCCCAGGCCGGTATGACCCTGACCTTGAGTAGCATCTTACTCTCACCAAGAATGATGCCACAATATGAAGACAAGATGATCAATTTCAACAATTGGCTTAAGTATTGGTGTCATTCAAAGGGGATCCAATGCCTGTCAGCCTGGGATGACATGCTTGACAAGCCCCGATGCTTCGCTAGGGACGGCTTGCACTTGTCACCCCTGGACTTTCAGATATTGGCAAACGCTTTTGCCACCCCCATAGTGCCTTTTTTAGGCAAGGCTCAAAAACAAACCCACCTCCATAGGTATCACAAGGGATGAGAAACTAAGAGTAATGCTACTCAACGCCAGAAGTCTAAACCTCAAGATGCATGCACTCAAAACTCTCCTTAGCATGGAGAACATTGATATCTGTGCAGTAACAGAAACCTGGTTCAAGGCTCCCGAGAGTACCCCAGCACTACCAGGTTATACCTCATACCATGCTTTTCGGCCCCAAAACATGGACCGAACCACAAAAGGAGGGGGAGTATCAATATTCGTCAAAGATACCCACACGTCCAGGTTGGTGGCACAGCACGAAGCATCAGAGACTATCCATGTGCAACTAACAGAGGGTAAAACTACCTTCCAGTTTATAGCCTGCTACAGACCACCCTCCCAAACCCAGGAACCCCATTCGGCCTTCCTGAGAACACTGGAAAATATGAAGGTCTCTCCAAACACCATTATATTGGGTGACTTCAGCTACCCAAACATAGACTGGGAGTATTACTCTAGCTCCAACACCCTAGCCCAAAGATTCCTAGAATTTATAAACTCAAATGCTATGGAACAACTTGTTACCACTCCGGACCTGATCATCACCAACATGGGGGCTCTATGCTCCAGACCAGAAGTGTATCCCTCACTGGTAAGATCAGACCATAAACTAATCTCACTGGATATTCACATCCCAGCCACACCCCCTACCCAGAAAACCACAGTGAAAAACTTCTCTAAAGCAAATTTCACACTCCTCAAAACCGAGGTGGAATCCTTCAAAGCCCCCTGGCCTGTGGAAAATACGGCCCAGACCGCAGAATCCTTTATAAACGCATTCTATGAACACCTTCAGGAATGCATGGATCATGCAATCCCAAATAAAACCAAGACCCAATCCTCCAAAGGCAGGCGTCCTGTCTGGTGGACCCCAGCCATAAACAAACTATACAATAGAAGGAGGAAGCTACTACATGATAGAACAAAATCCCAAAAAGGGAAGGCATCTCTGATCAGTATTAGCAAAAAACTACAGGCACTCATAAAATCATCTAAGGCCAGCTTCGAGAGAAAAATTGCACAGGACACTAAGGATAATCACAAGGCTTTCTTTAGTTATGTTAGGAACCTGGGTGGGAATTCCCAGATATGCTCAGAATTAGTCCAAAATGACAAAAAATACACCGAACCCACAGACATTGCCAACATCCTAGCTGACAGGTTCAGCAAACTTCCTCCCCACCAAAGGGCAAATATCTATCCCAGCAGAGTGCTTCCCCCCTGACATCTCAGATGCTCAGATAAGAGCCGCCCTCTCCAAAGCAAAAAACACAGCATCAATGGGACCAGATGCTGTCCCGGGCTGCGTCCTACATGAACTCCAAGAAGAGCTAAACCTAAACATAAAACTACTGTTCAATCTCAGCCTTACTACAGGATATGTACCCAAAGAGTGGCATACAGCAACAGTGGTCCCTCTCCACAAAGGTGGTGCCTCAATGGATCCTGGAAACTATCGCCCCATAAGCCTGACTAGCTTGGTCTGCAAAGCTATGGAAAGGATCATCATGGACCTCATAAATAAAGATATTGGGGACCTACAGACACTGGATCCTACCCAGTTCGGCTTTGTTAAGGGCAGATCCTGCCTCTTAAACCTGGTTGATTTCTTTGAAACAGTCACCAAGGCCATTGACGAGGGGAAGGTGGCCCACACAGCCTACCTGGACCTCACAAAAGCCTTCAATACAATACCCCACTTGGGCATTATAGATAAGCTCACCAGCTTAAATATAAACCCCTATGTCACTAGATGGGTTGCAAACTGGCTCAAGGACAGAACCCACATGGTTAGAATTGCTGGAGCCATGTCAGACTCCAAACCAGTTACAAGTGGCGTCCCACAAGGCTCAGTCCTGGGACCTCTTTTGTTCGGTATATATTTCTTGGAGGTACAGGCCAACACGGAAAGACTGTGGCTGACCAAGTTTGCAGATGACTGCAAACTAGGCGCCATAATCAACTCTCCAGCCGACACAAGCATCCTACAAAAGGGCATCATAGAAACAGATAACTGGTGCCAGAGTCATGGTCTCAAGCTAAATGCCAAAAAGTGTATAGTCATCCCCTTTGGCAAAAACAAAGTGCCCACATATTACCACATATGTGGTAATCCATTAAGTATGGAAGAAGTAATTAGGGACCTGGGGACCCAAGTTGATAGCAATCTCTCATTTGAAAACCACGTGGCCAAAGTGGTTAGAAAAACATTTTATACAGCCCACCTAATCATGAAGGGATTCACATCTAGATCAGGGGAGGTCATCGTGCCTCTTTACTCATCCCTCATCAGGTCCATAATTGAGTACAATGCCCCTTTTGGGATGTACCTTACCAGACACCTGCAGCAACTGGAAAGACCCCAAAAGTACCTCACCAAGAGGATCAAAGGGCTCAAACAGATGCCATATGCTGCCCGGTTAAAGAAACTCCAGCTCTACTTAGTGGCATACCGCCTGCTCAGAGGTGATCTGTGCCTGACGTATAAAGCCATGTCCAACCCAGAATTAATGGACATGCTGCACCTCAGAAAATCCAAATCCCATCAAGCTACGTGCTTGAGAGACTTGAACCTCAGCACTGAAATAAATAGGACATGCTGGAGGGACAGATTCATAACCCAGAGGCTCCCTTCACTCTGGAATAAAATCCCAGTCCAGGTTAGGCAGAGTCCCTCATTGACTCTCTTCAAGAGGAATCTTGATGAGTGGATGGGAGATCGTAGGTTTACCCCGGGTATCACTTCTGTGTCACTGTTAGACAGAGGCACAGTATACTAACCTCGAAAAAGGGCATAGCAAAAGTCATTTAAAATGGGTGGTGAAAGCCAAACACACTCTGGCTAGGCTTATAAATGCCCTAGGGCAGATAGCCTAGTATGAACCTATGAACCTATGAACCTATAAACTGTTTATATTTTGAGGAATGACTGCTCAAAGCTATTACTACCATAAAATATGTAACATTTGGCTTATTTTAAGGATAAGCAGTAATTGTGAGCTTTGCCAAATTGGTCTGATGGCTCGCAAGGTGTTGGTACTATATCAAGATCATTACCTCCTCCTGGAAAGCATTTTGTGTGTATGCACACAAAATAATCTTTGACAAGTTTTGGTTACTGTTGGTAAGACAACACTGAAAGGTATTGTATTGGAAGTAAAGTGGGTAGGATCCTGGCAAACCAATGATTGCTAATCTGCAGTGAATCAGTGTGAAGCTTTCTGGGTGTGGAAAGGATTGGCTATGTCACGAGGCAGCAGTGCTCCTTTGTCATATGCTGTTAAAGCCTGACACTCTTAGTCTTAGTCTTACCATCCATCCCTTAACTGTACTTCTTTTTAAAAAAAAATGGCGGCAACTATGATAGTGTAAAAAAATGCATTAGAATATGTCTTTCTACAAAATATATTAGATGTAAACTTGTTAACTAGATCCTTGTTAGTAGTGACATCCAAAAAATCAATGCTTTCAAACCCAAAAGATGAGGTAAATTTAAAAAATTCAGTAGCGTTGTTCAGATATTCAACAAACCTTTTAAAGGAATTAATGTCACCTTTCCATAATATAAGAATATTGTCCAGGAATCTAAAATATTTATAATAAAATGGTGTTCCCACTCTGCAAAGATAAGGTTTGCATATATAGGAGCATATCTGGCCCCCACAGCTACACCCGATATTTTCTGGAACAATTCCCCTTCAAAAAAGACAAAATATCTCCTCAATATCAAGTCCAAAAACTGTAAAAGAACAAAACAGTCAATATCATTCATGTGCCCATTTCTGTAAAGAACATTGGAAAAAAAATTCCATTCCCAGCTCCTGTGGTATAACTGAAAATAAATTGATGACATCAAATGTATCCAGCAAAATGCCATATTTCCATAAAACATCATTTAACAGGTGAAACAAATGCTGGGAATCCTTTAAAATTTGCTCCTCATAAAACAACAAATGCTTACACTGATGGTCTACATAAGCTACTAAGGGCTCAGTTTTGGATTCCTTGGCCACCAATATTGACCTCAAAGGAGGATCTGTACTGCTTTTGTGCATCTTTGGAATTCCAAAGATTGTTGGTATCACTGGGTGATCTACCTTAATGTAATGAAACATGTTTAGATATGCTACCTTCACTTAACATATCAAATAAAATTATATCAGTTTTTGAATATGTTAAAAATACCTAATTTCTGGAAACACTCCTAAGTTTCAAAGTCATATAAAATGCCAAACATTTTACTATTGTAAATAAAATAATCTATCAAAACAATCTCGCCCTTGTCAGGTTTCATCACTCTGACAGATTTGTCCCTTCTCAAATGGTTCAATGCTTTTCTTTCACCAACAGTTAAATTGTCATTACAACTAACAGGCTCACAATGAACGTTCCTGGTGTGACCTTCAGAGCTACTCATATAATGAAGTCATCACATTTGGATGTGGGATAAAAGTACTTTTCATCTTCAGTTTGTTCTGCAGGAAATCAGATTTTTTTGTCATTAGTTGAATTTAAGATTATTTATTTAAGGACAAAAAGATCATAGAAGCCCATGGGATATATGGGGTTTAGCTTTAATGGCCTGAATGTATCCACAAAGACTTAAAAAGTTATAGACATTCAGAAGCTATGTAGCTGAAACACTTGATGTCCTTAAAGGGCAATTTGCATATATCCCAAGGACCTCTATTACAGGAGGTTTAAGGTATCACATAATGAAAACTCTAGCTTGGCTAGATTTTTCTTGTAGTTTTTACTAATTGGTTTGTCTGTGTGACCTTTTTACCCTTTGCTTTGGATCTTTCATGAACGAGAGGAACTTTTGTCCTACCCACTGACTAAAAATATCATAGCTGTTGAAAGCTTCCTGGGGTTAGCTGGAAGGTCCACCTTGCTGCATGAGATAGGAGCCAGAGTGTCTTTGAAGGAGGCAGACACTTGGAAGTTGGGTTAAAGCCTATCCTACTGTGAATCCTTGAACAATAACCCAAAGAGCAAACTAGCCCTTTCGTGTTTGCAGATACTGAGCTCATCCTCAACTAGATACTGAGTGCAGATGACTCTAATACTGAGTGCAGACTCTTAACTTTCTCAGTCATGGATCAGGTGAACTCTGAACTGAGATTTTACTTCTTTGATGGATTGGTTGGCTCCAGTGAAGGGATCCGTTGTGACTTCCTTCATCAGGACCAGTGACTGAAATCCTGAATGTCGAGTAAATATTTGGTGGAAGTTGAAGTCATGGGAGTACACCTTTTAGTGAATATTGCCTGAAACCATCACGTGTTATAGCCAATTCTTCCAGACCTCTCTCTTTCATGTTCCACCTTCTGTTGGCGCTTTATCACATCCAGATTTTAGTCATACAACAGGCATCAGGCACATGCTCACCATTACGTGAAATCATATACCAGGCTACATCTTTTGATAGCAGACATGTGAGATTCCCTCTCACTTAGGCTTCTGTCAGATATCAGATGTCTCTGGGTATGTTTCTGAAATAGACAAGGATAAGAAGTCCAGCTCTCTGCCTCCATCCTACTCTGAATGACCCATACTTTGGAGAGACTCTGGACTGTAAAGGACTAGCATAGACTGGCTTTGAACCCAATTCCATCCCCTCAGATGTACCTAGCGGTGTATCCAAAAGTAGCTTGAAGTGTCCCTGGGTGGTCATCTCCTTATGGAGCTAGTCATTCTCACTGTATCTCTTCATCATGGAAGAATACTGAAAAGGGTTGAAAAGCTAGATGACTTGCCATGTTAAGAAATGTGAATGAATAAATAAAAGGAACAGGGTCTTAATTCTGAGCATTCCTACCATCTTTATGATGTCTCCCTAAGTTCTTAGGGGCCTTTCATTTTCTATCATTAAATTTCTAGCACCAAGAAAACATCCTTTTATGTAAATTCATCCATTATTATCAGTTGTATAGTCCTGTCCATCCAGATGGCAGCTATCCCAGTTTTGCTCTTATTGCTTTCTCATGTAGGAGGAGGTGGACCAATTTTGTCCCATTCTAGAACTTGGTAACGTTCTCTAAACTTCTGAATGGCAGGAGCTCCTTACCAACATGCTCTTGTGAAATCTTTAATCCAGTGTATGTCCTAGAGTCCATAACACTTTGCCATCTAACAGATTGCAAAGCTCTAGACATGTGGTAAAAGACTGTAAACATCTGCCATGTTGGGGCTTAGGACTCTCGGCTACTCCTCTTTCAGACTTGTCTTGTAGATACAATGTTGTGAAAAGTTTAGAATCCCATAGATTCAGTGACTTCTAAAGTGGGCTACCATGTGGTCTACTGCAGTTTTGATTATATAGATGTTTGGGCTAAGGCTGCAGACTCAGCGTTAAACAAGATGACATGGCTGAGATTGCCCTTTTTTAAGTAGGAACTCAGAAGCAACATCTTGGGTGCAGATTTCGAGGGGGCAAGTGTTTTTTTGTGCATGCTTTTCAGGACAAGTCAACAGCATCCACAAGAGGAAGGAGACCTTTCTCACTGTGGAGAGCTTCTTTGACCTCTTTCACATCCTCCCTTTCTAAGCTTTGTCAAATGCAACAGAGGAAAAAATTCCAGCCCTTATATAGAAGACCTAAAACATCACATAGATCTCTCCTCTGTTCTGACTGCCTGTGGTGAAGCATCTTATCCTGGCTTAAAGAAGTATCACAAGGAGCTGTAGGATCTGGGAGTGATCAGTCTTGTTCATATTCTGGAGCTCAATATTCCCCCAAAGGGTTACACTAGCAGACCAGTCTGCTTTAACAGAGCTTTTAGGATAGGCCTAGATTTTAAATCTGAAACGGCTGTAAAGTCCCTCATTTTAGTGTTTATTATTGATCAAATAGAAGAATATCTACTTCTCTGAAGTCCAGGCCAACACGAAGGGCTCTAGCTGACAAAGTTCACAGACGATTGCAAGTTGGGCGCTATTATTAACTCCCCAAGTGATATTGACATCCTACAGAATGGCCTCACTGACCAATGACTGGTGTCAGAACCATGACCTTAAGCTCAGTGCCAAAAAATGTGTCATCATCCCCTTTGGGAAAAACCCGGTTCCCATGAATTACCACATTGATGGTAGTCCACTGAACATGGAAGGCGTTCTAAGAGATCTGGGAACACAGGTTGACAGCAACCTCTCTTTTGATCACCACATTGCCTCTGTGGTCAGAAATTCCTTCTATGCGGCACATCTCATTACCAAATGTTTTGCATCCAGGAAGAAAGAGGCCATTGTCTCTCTCTCTACTCTTCCTTCATTAAGCCAGTCATCGAGTACAATGCCCCATTTGGCATGTACCTCACTAGACACCTGCAACAACTGGAGAAGGCCGTAAAAGTACCTCACAAAGAGGATCCTAGGCCTTAAACCCTTGTCCTATATGGACAGACTAAAAAAAAATCCAACTATTCTCTGCCTCATATTGCCTAGTTAGAGGCGATCTCTGCTTGACTTACAAAGCCATGTCTGACCCAACTGTGTTAGAAATGCTACATCTAAAGAAATCCCAATCCCTCTGCACCACACATTCCAGAGACCTCAACCTCATTACCACAATTAACAGAACATGCTGGAGGGACAGGTTCATAACCCAGAGACTGTCCATGCTATGGAATAGACTTCCCATACGTGTCAAGCAGAGCACCTCGCTGACCCTTTTCAAGAGAAATCTTAATGAGTGGGTGGGAAATAGAACATTTACCCCGGGGATAACTCCAGTGGCTCTACTTGACAGAGGCACTGGGACCTAAGGTTGGGTGGCACTATGCCAGGGTAAAACTATGGCTAGGCTTGTAAAGGCCCCAGGGCCATTAGCCCAGCACACACCTATGAACCTATATCATTTTCAGAATGGGTTGTAATTTTAATTGGATCCAATGTAAGGTCCTTAAACCATAACATGAACAGCAAACTGGGTAAGCTGAACTCAACAAAGCACACACACCCCTAACAAGACTGACATGTCTGTCAAACCATTTTTTCAGGGGGCTTTGATACTCACAACCCCATACCTACATGTATTAACTTGTCAGTTGTACAACCACAGGGAAAGCAACAACTCCCTGTAAAGTGAACAATTTGCTGACATAGCTGTGATCTAGCTACCAGCCATTTTGGAAGCTGCATTTCCAAGGTGTTTGGATCAGGTAGATACTCTCCCTGGAGCTGATATTTGCCAAACGATAGATCTCATTGTTTTAGTATCATCATTTTTCCTACAAAAGGAAATGAACAGTTTCTCCCTTATTCTAGAACTCAGCAACTTGAACTTGGCACATTCACTTCCAGAAGATTACCCTGCAGGCCCTTGTGCTTCTGCTACTGCAGGCACCTGGGTGATATTGCTGGATATAATGGACACATTTTGATGCTGAGCAGGGTCCACAAAGGAGATTTCTCTGATTTGCGTCAGATGGACATTTTCAGTACAAAAGTGTTACTTTTTGGCTTTTCACAGTTCAGTCAGTCTTCACCGAGGTATTTTATCTTACAGAAAGACTGGTATCTGTTTCTCTACTAAGATGACTTCTGGCTCTTGGCAGCTTCCATTTATAGGTGTTGAGTTTGAAATTCTTATCTGTCACTCCTGTATATGGTGAAGACCCATCAGGTTATGGCTTTGTCTGACTTATAAGGGTACAGTGAAGGGTCTTCTGTCAGACTTTGCTTCACCTTCTGGATGTGAAGACTATCCCGATCTTCTTGATGCTGTATTCATGCCTGTGGATATTGCTGTGGAGTATGAGGTGACTGTGCCTGCACAGCTGTTAGCTGCTCATGGACCATCTCCTGGTATTGTGCCTATGTTGTTGAGCCCTAGAGTGGTAGATCTTCCCCACTAGGCTTTTGGTGGTGATTTCCTTTCTGCAACTAAATTCTTCTGACAGCAAACAGGTGCTCATCTGTGGTCTCTCTTGGTGAAAGGAATGTGATCCCCTAGGGTGGGGAATCCATATCAGTGAGTTGGAACTATGAACCACTTTCCTGATCATAAGGAGCTTAGAAACAAGGCTGCTTTTGGGACCTCTCTTTATTTAGACTATTAGTCCATCCACAAGGGAGCACAACAGGGAAGTAATTACCATATTGCAGTGGACCACAAACAAGGGGCATCCCTTTCAGTACTTCATGCTACTAAGTAAGTGAATGAGTTGGCACATGCTATGCTAGTCTCCATTTCTTTCTTGGAACTGGTGATTCATCTGCCGTAGTCCCAGTCTTCCAGAAGGGAGGCATTTTGTACATCAACTTATCTGCCATACAGAAAAATAGTCTTCCCCATCTTTTGAATGTTGCAGTAAGGCAAAGGAGGAGCAGTGGTTAACACGTTATCCATCTAATGTACACATTCCTAGTGATTCCATTTCTTATTATAGTGTTTAATTTTTATTTTATCTTTTTCTCAACTAGGTAAGCCTATTGCACACAAATGTCCCCTTTCAGGGTTGTCCCTGGAACACTGGTTATGTGATTTTCTGAGTCACACAATAAGCAAAGAGAGGTAGAATGAATCAAGTCCAGTACCCTTGACTACAGGAATTGACTTGTTAACAGCTCAGAGCCTTAATCCTGAGTGGTAACTGCCAGAATAAGTTCAAGAAAGACCAAAACTAATTTTCATCAACCCTTGTTGTCTGCAAAGGTTATTGGAGATACAGGAAAAACTCCAAATCCTGGCAAGGATGATTTCCATGGTTAAAGCAACAACTGGATTCACCTCAAAGCCTGTCTTCTGTTGTAAATTTTGTAATCCTGTTGGGTTTGCTGACCTGGGTCTGATGACACTGAGGATGCTGGGAAGCTTTCAACTCAGTATGCCTTTGCCTCCAAGTAGAAATGGCTGCCAGTTCGGATGGAACTGTACCTGTATTACATTATTCAGGAAGGCAGTTTATAGATTATGATGATTTATTTCAGCCATTTTTATTATTTGAACCGCAGTTATTCCATGGTCATAGTGCATACAGCAGCTGTTTTCACACATCATGATCTTGTGAAGGACCAGGGTTGTGGCCAAGCACCAGCTGGTCAAACAGTTTCTTAAAGGAGCACTGCATTTTTTGTCCTTCTTTGGAGAACTCCTCTCCATGGGACCTGAAAATCATGAGTGACAGGCTTGCTCATCCATATTTATACACAGTCGCTTTAGTGGCCATAATTGTTTGAGTACAGCTTGCTAGCTTAGCAGAGTTGAAATTAGCTCTGAAAGGATCCCAGAGTTCTAGGCCCTTATGTGTATGGCTATGTATAACTTAATATGAATCTACACTTCCTTCCAGTGTTGACTTTTAAGTTGCCCCTGAACCAGTCAGGTCATTTCCCAGTTTTCTTTAGGAGGTGAAGACTAGAGAGAAAGCCTATTGCACTCTAGATATCCACCATTAATTTAGGTCTTACCTGAAATGGGCACATAAATTTAAGAAGCTGGACTAGCTTGTCTTTTCAGCAGAGAGGAAAAGGCTTATAGTTGCCAAACACTTTACAAATGAAAAATCAACTGTATTTTGTCAGAAGGTAGCTTACTGTCCTCTGGTGAATGTATAGTCAGTCGCTCCACTTAATAAGTGGCTAGATTCATTACAGATATTTGTATTATGACCACTTATTCTTTGGGGCACACCTTCATCATTTCTGCCACAGTGATGACTCTTGGAATCAGGGCTTCTTTACACTGTGCTGCTGGACTCAGCTACTGAGAACTGTCTTTGTATGATTCTCCATCTGTTTCTGCCATGTTGTTTTTGTTAGTCAGTGTACAACACTGATCCAAAGGACCAATTTCATGTTCAACCTGAGAAAGTGGAAATGAGGGAAATAAGCATAATACATTGTGTTTGTATATTGAGTGGCAAATAGTTAATAGAAGAAAAAAAAAACAAGAAAATAGGAGTGCTACAGATTCAATCCAACCAATGTATCATCAGGTAGTCTCTATAATTTTAGATGTAACACATACTTCTTACCATATCAATTAATATATGAAAAGGCCCACTCATGGTTGGTCTGGTGTACTTTTATTCCATCCTCCTGTGCATGGATGCTCCCCTCAATAAGCCTCTATTGTGGATTTCCTTTCTGTCAGCCAAGTATAAACTGATATACTACTTGTTGTAGTACAGGTGGAGATCATTAATGCTGTTTCTTGATTTGAAGGAAGGTGCTCATTACTGGCTATGGAATAATTTTGTCAGTCTCAAGGGATGGTCATATTTATGTATCCATCACAGTATGGCAGAGTGATTCAGAACAGAGTATGTCCCTCAGCATGGATTTTTTCCTAAATTTTGCTGAAGAGTGATTGATGGGAGGATGAATCTAACGAAGACCTGTCAATGGGGTTCATTCACATAGCAGCTGACATGCAAATGTATCTATTGTTTAAAGACTGATCTCATTTTCCCCCAATCATTCCCTACTTCCAGACAACCTGCTGCTATAAAAGATGTCTGCCCACTGGGAAGTTAGAAGCCTTCATTAAATAAATTATCAATCATGCCCGGTTCTGTAGTCAGAGGATGGAGCCCTGACTGTAGCCCAGGTGACTACGGTTCAAGTAGTGACCCTGGCACTGGCGGAGATGGGCATGGAAGGTGAGGAGAGATGTCTCCCACTTACCTGTGCTGGGGGAGTATGGGATTTGCATGCATCCAGAGGTACACGTGGTGGTGTGATCTCCCTAGTGAAAAGAAGAAGAGAGCTTCTGGGAGGACACATCCTTTGTGGAACTAAGGGGCATCTTCAACAGAAAGCCCATTATGCACTCCTCCCAGTACCTTTCCAAGTGTACATACAAGAGGAGAAAGCAGAATACATTGAATACCTCAAATAGATGCCTTGAAGACTCTCTTGGATGACTGTCACTTGCTGAGGGAATGAATTGGCAGATAGTCAGTAGGCAATGGGGGCAAAAAGTGCAAAAAAATAAATGTTATCCATGCTGCTGTCTGATGACTTGCATTTAGCTATTTACTACTTTTTTGGATGGGTGGTGAAAAAGACGTACGGCCCATCATGGATTTAAGCAGCCCCAACAAATCACATATGGCCCATCGTGGAGTTAAGCAGCCCCAACAAATCACATATGGCCCATCATGGATTTAAGCAGCTCCAACAAATCTATACCCAAGATTAAAGTTCAGCATGGTCATTCATACTCTGTAAAATCCATCCATCTTTTCAGTCAAAACCAGATGTGTTGTGGATTTTCAAGATACCTAGCTTCATGCTGTGATCAGGAGGAAGGAGTAGAAGGACATTCATATTGATCATTGCTGCAGAATTTATTCAATGAATGAGAAATAGCCAAGGGTGGACATTAGTCCCCCATCCTGGTCTTTTTTCAACAGTCTGACATGTCTGAGGGTGAAGAGCTGCAGTCTTTCACTGTGATCATTGGTGGCACTCCAGTCATAAAAGAGTATTTTTTTCCTGTTGTATTTAGTTCTTTATTGATGCCTAAGAATGAACATATGCTTTTCAGGTTCATTTGTCACTTGCTAGACCTTAATCGAACTTCCTTTATGTCTTTTGTTGTAAAGGTGCTTATTTTTGCTGTTTCTAGCAATGAAAACTTGAAAAGCAGTGCAATCTGTAAATCTAATTTACAATTTTTTCTGTCACCCATTTGTTCCACTTATGCCCTTTATGTTCAGGTTGAGAAATGGTTGGTGACAATCCATCTTCTAGCAGCAGTAAAGGGAAGAAGCTTTTTCTCCCAACTTGTAAGGACCTCCTGCCCTCCCCATTTAAACAGAACAGAATATTTTTTTTGTACCAGGGGAGATTCTTTTGCAACATGGAGCAAAACTGTATTGCTTACTGAACAATTTCTTTGAACAGAGTGATGTGTGTGCATGTAGTGTACAGACTGTTCTGATCATAATGCAAGCCACCACTCCAATGACTTTTCATATGTCCTCCCAGATGGAGGATTCTATTATACTTCACAGTACCAAGAAGACCACAGTATTGGAGACTTACAAGAGGAGGGAGGTATATTTACTTTTCCCAAAGACCAGATTGAGGTCTCAGTCACCTTGCCCACTACCATAGTCCACAAAGGAGGTTTTGTCTGAAGTCATGAGGCACAGAGTAATGATGACCAAACAAAACTGGTGCCAGGAAGTTTGCTACGGCTTAGGCCTGACAGTCTCTTGGTCCCTTTGACTTCCCTGTTACTTCCCAACAATTGTTCTGGCTGGCTTAGCATTTCCTGTCCTTTTTTTCTGAAATCCAAACATCCAGCTGTGGAATTCCCTGAGGTGTCTAGTGCCCCTTCCA
Source organism: Protopterus annectens (assembly GCF_019279795.1). Lineage (NCBI taxonomy): Eukaryota > Metazoa > Chordata > Ceratodontiformes > Protopteridae > Protopterus > Protopterus annectens. The sequence goes on from NC_056751.1 coordinate 418,888,181, forward strand.
AAAACAGAAAGGTAGGTCCTGCAGCTGAGAATTTGGATATACCTGACTGTGAAGCAGATGACTTAGTCTATGTTGGTCAGATACTTTATACTCAACTATATGAACCTGATGCTGAGGGTACCTTGTCCTCTGCATTTCCACTAGAAGATTTCTCCTTTGGTACAAAAACCCTTCATAATTTAAAGGAAGAGTTCCAGTGGTAGGCAAAGAAATACTCATAGGCCCAGCTCAGCTTTTGTGGGCCTGCCTAGAGCCTAGGTCATATGCTGTTCCTTCACTCATGGCCATTCTGGAGGATGGTTTGCCAACACATTTGTGAGGCCTATTCCCTCTCCTTCTCCCTACTCCCTGGAAACCTTGACTGTTTTTACAGGGTTAAGTATTCACATAAATTCCTGTACAAGAACTTTTAGAGGATCCAGCTGTGGTGTCCCTAGGTTACTGTAAGGGATATGCTCATGTTTCATCTAGGAACCCTGTTCCAAATGATAGGGAGAGTAGGGTACTCAGCAGATTTGGTGAAAAAAGTGTATCCTTCTGCTTCTCAGTCCTTTACAGTCTTGAACTTCCTGATACACTTGCTTATCCATCTGCAATTCCTAAGGCAAAGGGGATTTTATATAAGGATCTGAAGCAGAAGATGCTTGGGTTATGTGACCTCTCTGCTCAGATGGCCAAGCACCCCAAAAAACGTGGATATGATGCATTTGATTCGCCGAGTTGAGGACAAACCCTCTGCTAGGTCGTGTAAAGATGGAACTCCTTAAGGAATCCCTGGACAAGAACCTGCTCTTTGCACCCCCCTGCTGAAAGTCAAAACTATGCAACCAGTCAGACAGCTTTTTCTAGCACAAGTGCCAAAACTTCAGCAGATACTATCTAAATTATGGTTGTCGTATCCTAAACAAGACAAAATAAGTATGGAAAAGAATAAGCAGAACCTAATGTAAGAGTTGGAGGCAACCAGAGCCATGACTTCCAGAGGAATCAACCATGACTCAGCCAGAATGCCTCCCCTGTCCCCATCCCTAAGTCCATTCCAGCACAACCAACCCATCCAATTCTTCCCTCGCTAACAGAGTTAAAGGGCACTTAGCTTTCTTTGTTCAAAACTGGAAGAATATTACACAGGACCAGTGGATGATAACAATCATCTATCAAGGCTACAGTTTAAAAAAATTCCTAAGTGCAGGGGTTTCCTCCTATTCCAAAAGATCAGCTCAGTTTGATACCTCTGGTAATGAAAGACATGCTAGAGGAATGAGCCATAAAAGAAGTATCCTCAGGAAAAGAGAGCACAGGCTTCTATTCAAGATGTTAGTTGTACCAAGAAAAATTGAACATAGAGGCCCATTCTGAATTTATCTAAACAAGTTCTTCATTGTGACAAAGTTAAAAATGATAACTCTCCAAAGCCTTCTACCTCTCTTATCCCCTCAAGCCTTCCTGGTCAGTTTGGACCTAAAGGGTGCTTACTTACTAACCAAATACCAAGGATCACAGAACATTCCTCAGATTAGATGTGCGGGTGTGGGTGTGGGGTGACAGTTTTAAATCACTTCCTTGACCTTGGCTTGTTTACTGCACAGAGAGTCTTTATCAAGTACTTGGCTCGCTCAAGTAATAGCTTACTGTAGGACAAAGAACATTCACATATATCCTTAAATGGATGACTGCTTTCCTCAAGCACAGAATCTGGAGGGTATAGCCAAGGCATTGTTTTTTATTATAAACTGTTTCAGGGACTTCAGTTCATAGGTTCATAAATTAGTACTAGACTAACTGCCCTTGTGAGCCATTTTAAGCCTAGCCAAGTATCCCTTGTGAGACTCAAACCCTGCACCTTGTGTTTGTAAGGCAAACACCTTAACCATTAGGCCACCCTCCCAACTAAAGTTGTGTAGGCTGTGCCCTCTGCTTTCATAACCATTTTTGGTTTATAGGTTAGTACTAGGCTACCTGCCCTTTCAAGCCTAGCCAGTTACCCCATGCGAGAATCAAACCCTGCACCTTGTGTCTGTAAGGTAAACACTTTAACCATTAGGCCATTCTCCCAGTTGCCTTGCAAGCTTGAACCGTAGTGCAGGAGATAGGCATGAACCAACAGCAGCTTACATCCCCCTTCAATAAAATGCCCTGGCAGCTGGGTTAAACAGATCTCAAATAGACTCTGATAATGGGTGCTAAACTGAAATGTTTTTTTCTAGATCTGATCAAGTTGTGTAGTGGGCTAGAAACAGAACTTTTTGCCTCACCTCTAAATGTGCAAATATGAACGTTCGGCTATAGCACAGCAACCTCAGCAGCCTGGAAAACATGTTTTCCCTGGATTTGAAAGGTCTGTTTATTCAGGGAGCAAATATCATAATGATAGTTCTGATTCCATTTTGGCCTTGGCAGTACTGATTTCTTCACCATGCATAGCCTAACAAAGGGAGGATGGAAGTCCTGCCTTAGCAATGCGGATCTACAATTGAAAAACAGCTGGTCCCTTCTGCACTCCACCCTAAAACTTAAAGGCTGACAGTTTGGATGATTTGGATGAGAAAGCCCGGGAGAGCCCGGGCGAAAGCGCTTGATCTATTGGAATTATTTTGTTGTGGTTCACGTTTTTTTCGAGTGAAGAATAGAACTGTATACTTAGTTGTATTGACTTCATCGAAACTTTTTGTTTTATTGGCTCTACTTTAATAAAATTGGATTACTAAAGAAACGCTGGTTCCGTTCCGTTTCCTGCTGTGGTTTTCGCTACAAACCTTGAAGTTGTCCTACATTGTTCTTGTTTGTTTATGATTTCACACTTATCTCAGCAAGGTGCAAATATTCTGAGATGTACTAAACATTATGATGGAAGAAAGAACCAAACAAAAGAAATCATACCTACCAGAGTGGAAAAGATTCTCCCACTGGTGCCTGTCTTGATACCAAGAGAAGTGGCAATGATCCTGAACTACCTGCCAGACCTTTACAAGACAGGTGTTTCTCTTACATCACTAAAATTCCATGCTTCTTATACCTCAGCCTGTCTACCAATGTATATTTCCATGTACTCTAATCCTTGTGTTACACAGTTCCTAAAAGAGATCCTAAACCTTAGGCCTCCTAGAAAAGAAGTTGCTACACCATATGATCTTAACTGTATATTAGAGAAGTTGAACTTGAATTTATCTCTCTTTCAGAAGTTGCAGCTGCACTCCTGCAATTTTTATCATGGAAGATGCGTCACATGGTGGCTGTTACTCCTTCCAGAAGAATATCAGAACTACAGGCTTTGATATGCAGGGCATCCATTTTGGTATTCCATTAGGACAGCAAATCTCTGCGTAGCAGCCCTTTTGTGCCTGAAGTGGTCACTGAATTATTCCCCCAGCAAAGCCATCCATTTGCCAGTGTTCTTCCCTAATTTCAAAACAAGGACGGAAAAACACTCTTACTGGAATAGTTGTTACTCCTGGAGATCCAAGTCTGAGTCCTGAAAAGGACTTAGTAATTCATATGTGGTTTTGGATAAAGCTATTGTGGCTCTTAAAAGGGCCTTTGTAGTCATGAGGAAGACTGTTTTGGTTCTTATAAGAGCCTTTGTGGTGTGGAGAGATGGTCCTGAGGAGGACCTTTTTAGTCCTGAGGAGGACTGTTGTGGTTCTGAGAAGAACCTATGTGGTGGGTTGGTCCTGAGAAGGACTTTTGTAGTCCTAAGGAGGACTGTTTAGGTTCTGAGAAGAACCTTTGTGGTGTGTTTGGTCCTGAGGAGGACCTTTGTAGCCCTAACAAGGACTTTAGTGCAGTACCTGTCAGGTGGGAGGTTGGGTTGTACCCTTTTGGTCTCCACCTGGGCAGTCAGGGATGGCCCTGTCATCAGATATCAGATGGTCCTAAAAAGGACGTTTGTCAGTCCAGATGGGTCCCTAGGTAGTCCTGGTAAGGACTAGTGTGCCCCCTTGTTGGTCAAGGCTGGGCTAGGTGAGTTCCAGGTAAGTGGCCCTTCAAAGGACTGGTGTGCCCCCTTGTGGTCCAAGGCTGGGCTTGTGGGTGGAATAACAGTCAGAATCTTTTGAGGGTCCTGGAAAGGACTCAGTTAGCCCTTAAAAGGACTGTAGGGTTTGAAACCTCAATCTTTAATATGTACAGACTGAACTAAAAATGCAGTGCAGGCCTTAGACAAGACAAAAAGAACAAAAAATAAATGAAAATACAAACATGAAAACATTTAATTAAGGCCACAGTGTTACATCCACAAAACACAACATAAATGGCATGGAAGGTGATCACTGTAAAATAAACGAATATTTGAGCCAGTTCCAGTCCAAAAGAAATCCTTTATTCAGTCCTTGCAGATTACAAATTCAGTACGACCTTCCTCCAAGCATTGTTCTGAGTGACCTGTGAGATGCCTTTATTTTTATACAGATCTGAGGGTGTGTGTCAGGTTAGCCAGCCAACCATGTGGTGGGGGCATTGCCTTTATTTTGTCATACTCCCTGGTGGGTGTGGCTAACCTGTTACATCATTTTCAGTTAGGTTGTTTTCAATTAGGTCCAGAATGTAGTTCCAACCAATAGTATTGTGTTACATTTGGTTTTGCTATTCTACAGATTCTCACCTAGATTTTTTCCTCATACAGATTTATCTTGTTGTCTTTCTTCTTCTAGTTAAAGTTTCAAAATTTAAACTTACATGTTAGCAGTTACAAGTCCAAATTAAAATTAAAATTAAAATACAAACACAAATGAATGAAATGGTCAGCTAGTATCTGTGGTTATTTTGCAGTTACTGGTGGAGGAGTGAGTTTATTATTGTTTACTATGTTACCTTGGCCCAACATTGCCAAGCTTTAAAACACAAAACCTTTAATATTCTACATATACAACAAACATAATATAAAAAACAGTAACCATAAAATTTTGTACTCAGTGTTTATGACAAATGCTTTTGCCTACTAGCTTCTTCAGGGAGGAAGGTGATTAAGGAGGTTGAAAATTAAAATTAGTGGTTTATAAGCTTTAGTATTAATTTCAGCGACTATTTTAAAACGTAATAGTGTTAGGTGTGGGTACCCTGGTCCTAATTAGGGTTTCTTATGTTGTAAAATCAAGAATTTGTGGGTTGAAACTTGTTTAAAATGCTAAAGTAAGAATTTGGTGCCAAAAAAAAAATAGACTTGTGTTCGCCAGTCCTAAATAGGGTTTGTGGCTGGCTCTATGGAACTGAGGATGGGCTTCAAAGGGTCGAGAGGCTTGGTGGTGCCATGAACACCTCATGGAGATGGAAAGTGAAAATTCTGAATTTTAGAACTTAGTTTTAGTAGGTATGGGTTTGAAGGTCTCATGTATGGACTCACATTTAAGAATTAGCTATATCTGTGGAATTTATTTTGTGTTTTCTATTAAGTTCTAATAAATTGTGCATTTGGCGCCAACAAACAAATTTAAAACACAAAGCTGTGATTGGGGAGGGTGAGCTGGTCCTACTTGAGATCTATCCTGTTAGAAAAACTTAAAAGTATGGATTAAAAATGTTTTTATCTTACGACTAATGTTTTTGGCACCAAAAAACACTAAATTGCACTTGGCGGTCCTCATCAGCGGGTTGTGGCCAGCCCTGTGGAACTAAGGAACGGCCCCAGTGGGTCAGATTCCTCTTTGGAGCCAAAAATACCATGTGGAGGTGGGGAGTGCAATTTCTGATTTTTAAGGCTTACTAGAGATTGGTATGGCCCTCCTGGTCCCATAAATGACCTTACTATTTTAAAAAATAGCTATAACTGCTGAAATAATAGGTTATTTACTATTTCTGGTGTTTTTGGCACCAAAAAATGCTAAAAACCACTAATTTGCACTCGGCGTTCCTACCTGGGGGGTTGTGGCCAACCCTGTGGAACTGAGGAATGGCCCCAGTGGGTCGGATTCCTTCTTGAAGCCATAATTACCATGTGGAGGTGGGGAGTAAAATTTCTGATTTTTAAGGGTTAGTAGAGGTTGGTATGGCCCTCCTGGTATACTATTTTACAAATAGCTATAACTGCTGAAATAATAGGTTGTTTCCTATTTCTGGTGTTTTTGGCACCAAAAAAACGCTAAAAAACACTAATTTGCGCTCGGCGGTCCTACCTGGGGGGTTGTAGCTGACCTTGTAGAACTCAAATTCGGCTAGGAAGGACATGGAGCCTCGGTGGTTGGACAACCACCCAGTGGTGGTGGAAAGGAAAAATAACAGCTGAATGACTAGATCTTTGTGCCACAAAGGGCCCTGAAATTGTATAAGTGGTTTGGGTGAACTTCTAGCTTGAAAAAACAGTGTCCAATTATTCTGTTTGACTTATGAAATTGTTTGAAAATGCAGTCTGTTCACCATGCAGTTGCCACTATGTAAAGCCTTGTAAACCCCATAACATTATCTAGTACCAACTAATATTAATCAGTATTAACCATCATTAAAGTCCTGTAAAAAAGCTACAAATCACTAAAAAAACTTGTTTTAAGAGTCTATTGAGCTTTCTAGTGTTATAAACTAAATAAACAGATAAATAATTAAAAATTAAAAAAAAATAGTTAACAAAAAGATCTATAATTGAACCTTGTGGGTTTGTCAAGGAAGCTAAGTAACTCACATACCTTTTTATATATCTGTTGTCCAGAGGGTTGCTAAATGAGAGAAAAACATTTCTAAAGACATATAACTGTAATCCAGTGAGTCCCATTGTCCAGTGTAAATGGAAGTCTTTGGTTGCTGTTGCTTAACCGTATAGTCCATGGTTTAGAGCCCTCAGGTTTAAGATGGGGATTATGGATTCCATGGTGTTTAATCCTGGTGGTTTCCTCACTGCAAGTTCTGTCTGCCAAGTCAGTTCTTTGCTTTTGAGGCGTGAATTATGGTCTCCACTAAAGGGTTCTTCTCTGATTTCCTCCAAAATGTGGAAGTGAAAGTTCTTGTGTCCGGGTTGCTGTCTGGCATGCCCAGCCAGGGGGTTGTGGTGATACCATGTTTGATGTAGAAATGGTGCCTTGCTATTTGTGTTTTTAGCATATTCACCGTCTTTCCCACATAGAAAGCTTGGCATTTCGAGCATTGTGCCCTGTATACTACCCCTTTGGTGGTGCAGTTTTCCAAAACTTTAGCCTTGTAGATTTTCTTGTTGTTGGGGCAAACGAAACTGTTTTTTCTGCTGGTGTATTTGCAGAAGTGATGGGGGGGGGGGTCTCTGCATGGGTAGGTTCCTTTGTGGTTGATGTGGTCCATATTACTTTTCCTCTCTAGGTGACCCCTGATGTTGGGGCATTTGTTGATGGTGAATTTGGGTTTATCCAGAAAAATATGCCCAAAGTGTCGGTTGCTTTTGATGATCTGCCAGTTGTTGGTGATGATTTTCTGTAAGTCCTTGTAGTCCAGGGAATATTGTTTTAAAACAAAGGAAAAAATTCCATTCCCTGTGGATGTGCATAGACAACGGAAATTCTATGTACAGACGACTAAATAATTTAGAAAGGTATTTGTTTTCTTAGCAAAGGGAGAGAATAAACCAGTCAGCAAGCAAAAGTTTTTCCAAAATGGCTTGCACATTATCTTTCCCTTTTGTTACTCTGCTAATTGCAGTTACCACGGCATTCTGTATGGGGTCATTATGCACATTATCCCCGAGGTTGCCACATGGTCCTCTTTGCACACATTCTCCAGGCACTGTAATCTGGGGGCTTCCTCAAGAGTCAAGGTTGAATTTGCTTCAGCTGTCCTGTAAGTCTTACTTTTTAAAAATGTTTATTTTGCCATCATCCCTCGACTTTCTTGCTTTGGGAATGTACCAAAGAAATAAGGACTGTATCAGTGAATACTTCAATGACCATGGTTTGATTGTGTTAAGAACTTAGCATAAATATAGATGTCTGAGTACATTCACTGTTGCAGCCCAGGTTCCCTGCACTACCCCCATTCTTCTTTTATTCTTCTGATTAACTTTGATTGGGGTGGCTTCTTATATTATCCATCTATACCTTCAGTCTGATTTCCCTACTAGCCCTCATCCCCACTTTTTTCTAACATAATTCTGTAGAGGGAGATTGGGGAACTCTTGGGTGGACAATTGGTAAAGAGGACTGCCCCATCTAGGTCTGCTGGGGCTTTGGCATCAAGGTCTTCTCACCTAGCTGTGTCAGGGTAAGAAGGTAGCCCTTACCAGCCCACCAACTTCCTTATATAGACCTGGGATAGAGTCAAATGAAACCAGTGGGGAGAGTTAAAGCTTTGTAAGTCGGGCCAGCTAGTTAGGCTACCTCAAGAAGTAATTAAAGTGATGGATATATTCAAACATTTACAGTTATGGTAACTTTCTAACAACTGTACATTCTTATATTTTTCCCTGGTGTTGTCAGTGGAGTGTTTTCTCTATCTTCTGCTGTGAAGCTACATAAGTTTTCCTTTTCCAAAATATCAAAACTGTACTTTTTTTTGTTCCACTGGGAATGTAAATAACAATTTTCACAAGTTTGCAACAATTTTTTCAGTTTTCAACTCATATGTATGTATGACTAATACATATAGTTACCTTTAGGCAGATTAGAAGACCTTGGTAGTTAATAGTTGGCCAGTATCCTCATGCTAACTTTTAGATGTCTGAGAACTAAAAATCTAAAATTATTAAGTATATTTTACCAGCAAATTGCTAGGCACATACACATTGCTCTGAGCATACCCTTTGTTAAAGAACTGTAGTTCTGTAGTCCAGCTGAGCTGATTGCACACAACTATTGCTTATGTAAACACAGACTATAATGATACTGGAGAACATTATTTTTAACAAAGGATGACTCAGAACAGTGATATTGTCTGTTTCTTTGTACATTGTATTAGAGTGGGGGAGTATGGAAAGCCAGTGATATTGTAGCCCAAAAGAGAGGGCTATGTATGAAACTATCATTTTTTATCTTTACTTAGGAATATCACGGGATTTTGAAAAATCTGTGTCTCAGCCAAGTCAGATTGACCATAACAATTTCTGTGTATGCTATCTGACAATGCACATATGCCTGTGGAATTGATGGAATAAATACCAAAGTCCCTGTCCCTGGCAGACTTCACTAGAATGTAGGCCAGACAACAGTTATCTCTGCAGAGCTGAGATGATTCACTTTATCCCTTCTTGGGAAAATGAGACTAAGCTGGTAGACACAGCTTGAAGACATCCAAGCTCTAAAGTTCAGGTTATATACAAGAAATATAACTTTTTTTTTTTAATTTCCATGAATTTTGAGTGCATCTATTAAGGCTTTATCAGAATAAAATGCATCTGAAATATATCTTCCCAGCATGAACCTCTCCACCCCCACCACTGCTTTCTACAAATTTTGCAAAAGGCAGTAATAAAGTTGTTATAACTTCATATGATTAATAATTTTACATTTAGTACACTTTTATAGTTGCAGATTATCACCTTATTTGTTTTTTTTTCCTATCTGTCCATAATTTCTGGATGCTGTCAGTGTCTAACCAATTAACCCATCCTCTCTCAGAATTCAGAAAGCAACATGATGGCTGGAATTCAAAGACAAATAGTACATAGTGAAGCACTAATCATTAGCTATGTGAATGGTGTCAGCATTCAAATACAATGCATAATGCATGAAGTGCATAGTTGTGAACTGCCTTGCGATGCAAATTGGTGTGCAGTGCGTGTCTGTGAATCCCAGATGATGCTTTGGTTTAGGATGATTGCACGGCAAACTTCAGTCTACAAATTTGGGCAGCCAGTGTGCATGTATGTATACATGGATTACTGTGTCTGTTAAAACATTGTTTTTGCCAACAGATTGCAGTGTGTGAAAAACAGGTCAAGTGTAGGTTTGGTTAATGGATGGTTACTCAAGTTTGTGCAATGTCAGAAAGAGGAAGTTTGTTTGGAGAAGGTAAGTAGTTTGTTTGCAACTTTAATGCTAAAAAGTTTCATATTTCCAAAAGATTTGGCGTATATGTGTGTGTGTGTGTGTGTGTGTGTTTTTGCTGGTTAATGTTAGAGTATGAGCGAGAACAGGGATAGGATCAGTGTTGCATGTGTTTTGCCTTTGTTTGATGTCTGTGTGTGAGAGGCAGTTAAGCATGTGTTTGAGTGTTTGTTGGTTATGGTTAGAGGTAGGGCTAGTTAAGGGCATAAATTAAGTGTTGTGTATATGTGTTGATGTTTATAGTGTGTATCTGAGTGCGTTGTGTAGTGGTAGGGTTACAGAAAGGGGTTTTGCAAGGTAAAGGGCAGAATTAGGGTTAGTATACATTAGTAAGGAGGGCTCCTTTCAAAACTATCTCCTAACCCTACACATCAATTTACAAAACCCCATTCCCATAACAGTACAGAAGCCACTTGGATAACCCTTACTTGTGGGCGCACACACACACACACACACACACACACACACACACACACACACACACACACAAAATCTATCTTCCTAGACCTTATTACTCTTATGCTAACCTGCAAGCACTTGAACACACACTCCCACCTGACTTCCACTTACTACTCTCACATACACTAAAATGTCCAGCATTTGAAAAAATAAAGCACTCAGAATTAAGTGCTTCCCACATATCTCCCCAGCCAAATACATTATTAGACAAATTTCTATTTGACACAGGTAGGCAACTTTATATGTATAGATGTGTATCTATAGAACTGTGTTGTTTGTCTTTTTGGCTTTTTCCCGGTAAGGGGTCACCACAGTGGAACTCCGGTCCGCTAATGATTGGCAGTAGATTTTTTTTACGAAACGCCGAGGTGCCAGCTCGATGCCCAACCTTCAAAGAAGGCATGCCCATTTACGCACGCATGTCTTTCGAATGCTACCCAACCGTGGGGAGGGCATGCAGACTCCTCTTGTTGTGAGGTAACAATGCCACCGCTGTACCACCATGGAATTTATCTATAGAACTGTGTATGTGTATATATATATATATATATATATATATATATATATATATATATATATCTATATACACACGGGCGCATGCACATTATAGTAGTAGTTGTCAATCACAATATGCTGAATTGCAAGTGACTGAAACTTATTTGACTGAAATTGCATTTGACTGAAAATTGTAAAGAAACAGTGATTCAATGTCTGGGCCGGATTCACGAAGGCTTGCATGGAGTCTAAGAGTAGAGTAAGACTCCATGCAGCCAACATGTCTGCCGAGCAGTCCAGGAACAGCCGGCAGGGGCGTGCAAGAGAGCTCCTAAAACGGCTCTTACACGGACAGGGTTAGGTTATGCAAATTACCTCATTTGCGATCCAGGAAACCCTAATCTGTCTGAGTAAGAGTAGTGTTATTTGCAGAGATGTACTCCATTGTCAACTGAGTACCGTTCCGCAAATAGCAAAATGGAGCCATGACAGCTCCAAATAAAGGATGCATCCAGTTGAGGAAGCATGCCAATGGCCAAATATATGGCCATTACCAATTTTTCCCTTTGCAAAATAAAAAAAAATATATATATTTTTTTACCTTGATCTCCGAAGTTTAAGAATAGTGCGGCGCTGCGCAAAAGTGCTGCGCTCTAAAAACCATGAGAAAAAAAAATAAAAGCCACAAATGGGGATTTTATTCAAAATATTCAACTGCCATGCAAATGAATGGCAGGCTGAAGACAACATGGCTACTGAGTAGAGGTTGCTAAGGGGGGAAGCTCAGTCTAAGAGATGTAACCAAGCATTAGTAGGCAATCCTATGCAAATGAGGGTAAGGATAGTGAATCCCAATTTTACATGGCATATGAGCAAAGTCTGTGGAGTGTAAGAGTAGGATAAGGGGAGTATCAGAGTAGAAGATAGATGACATCATGAGGGGGGTATGTATGAAAGAATGTAAGCTCATTGGAGCAGAGTGGCATGTGTTTGCTGTCAGTTACTCATCACTGGAAGAGGCGTGTCAACAGGTATCCTAGCTAAAGCCAAGAAATTGAAGGTGTATGCCGTGGATAACACTAAAGTTTCTTGTAGAAGTGCCTGCAACGTGTTTGCGCATGGGTGCACACCTGTAAATCTGAGTAAGACTGTGTGCATGCATGTGCGCCTGTGTGCACGCGTTTAAGCCGGAGTAAGCATGTGTAAGGTTGTTGAAATCTGTGTAAGCTCGTTTGCGCCTGTGTGCGCACGTTCAAGCAGGAGTCAGCAAATATTAGGCCGTGTAAGCATGTGTGCATGCGTGTGAGCTGGTGTGCGCATGTCTGCGCTTGTTTGCGCGGTACTGCCCCCTGTGGAAACAGAAAGGGAAAAGGAAGCACAACAAATAGTAGGAAGTTAACCAAGGAGAACTAGCAGAGCTAGCAGGTGAAAACAATCAGAATCAGGCAATTACACAGGCAGTACACTAGCCCAGCCCAGCCCAGCACTTAAAACTCTGCAAACAACTTTCCACCATGTTTTCCTCAGAGACACTGCAACACTGCAGTAAACTAAGAGAAGTGAAAACTTAAAAAGCTTTACTGAGACAAAGAAATGTTAGGGGCTGCCATTGCTGTTATAAGGCGACATATGCAACATGCTGAGGGTGGTGACAATGTGAATGCTGCTGAGCAACCCACAGTGAGGAGACGGAGAAGAGTGTACAGGCCCAGGGTAACCTACCAGGGGCTACATGAGCTGGAGATAGTGGAGCGCTATAGAGTGGACAGAGACCTCATGCAGCAAATTGTTGAGCTGTGCAGGCCACGCCTCACACACAGAACCAACAGAGGGGAACCCATCCCAGTGGAAACCAAGGTATGTGTTGGCCTAAGAATACTAGCAACAGGTACCTTCCAGAGACCAACTGGTGATATGATGGGGATTTCACAGGCATCAGCATCCAGGGTACTGCACCAGTTCCTGAATGCCATGTCAGCACATGTCGGTGATCATGTATATTTCCCCAATTCCCATGAGGTATTGGCCAGCAATATGCGTCTTTTCCAGCAAATAGCGGAATACCCTGAGGTAGTGGGTGCAATAGACTGCACGCACATATGCATCAAAGCACCAGCTGGTGAGCGGGGTAGGGCCTACTTTAACTGCAAGGGCTTCCCCTCCATCAACTGCCAGGTCATGTGTGATGCCCAGGGCATAATACTGAATGTGTGTGCTGGCTGCCCTGGAAGCTACCATGATTCCCATATCTGGCATCTGACACAGCTGTACCAGACATTTGCCAATGGGGACATCCCTCATGGTCACCTAGTGGGGGATGCTGGATATGCACTGGAGCCGTGGCTGATGACACCCATCAGAAATGCACACACACCTGAACAGGAATGCCATAATGAGGCACACGCACAAACACAAAATGTAATCGAGCGTGTGTTTGGGCTGCTCAAGTCACGGTTCCGGTGCCTGGACACATCTGGTGGAGCCTTGCAGTACTCACCAACTACATGTACCCAAATTGTCATGGTATGTGCTATGCTACATAATATGATCCTGCAAAAACAGCTGCAGCAGGAGCAGCATAGGGCCAGGCCAAACAGCCCCCCACCATTGCCAAGGCCATCACAGGCAGAGCGTGACTCAGAGGAGGAACAACCTGAGCCTGCCCCAGTAGGCAGAAGGAGGCGTGCCCAGTATGCTTTGGCCTTGGCAAAGAGGCAACGCATAGCACATACACTGGCTCAGTAGGAACCCTGGAAATGATACCTCTCTCTGACTCACACATATAGTAAAAGGGATGCCTAACTTGACACTACCTGTTTTCAAACATGTATAGAGAGTGTACTATGTGCATCCGACATAGGCAGCCCTGCAGCACCACCTGAGGCATGATTGCCATGTTTTAAGCAATATAAAGCAGTGCTAAACAGCTTTTACCACTATTTAGTATATGTAAACAAAATTGCACACACTAACTAGCACAACTTTGGGCAATGTTGAGCAATATTGGGCAACGTTCAGCAATGTTGGTTAACGTTGAGCAATGTTGGGCAAGTTTGGTCAAAGTTGGGCATAGTTGAGCAAAAGCAGGTAAACATGCTCATATTTGCTTTACTGGTCCTTAAGCAGTCTGGTCTGCCCAGTATGAAAATATAAAGCAGTGACAGTCCTCAAACCCAGGATACTGTGCACTATAGTCACAGTACTGAACCACTAAACCATGACAGTATTTCACTGGTCAGCCTGTATGAAGAAATGTTGATAAGTCTATGCAAAGTGTCTCATGGAAACCCTGCAGGCACAGCATAATCCCTGTAGAGTTATGACACAAAGGTGAGCCCTGCAGTAAAAATACAACTTGATTTTCAACACACATATAGTATAAATGTTAATATTGGGCATGTTCACACATGTCAACAAATGTAGTGGACTTCAGACAGCAACATACTGAAAGGTCACACTGGGCATGCTCACACACTTGAATAAATGAGGCAAATGTCAGGCAACAACATACTGAAAGGCCAAACTGGGCATGCTCACACACTTAGGCCATGTCTGAGTACAGCAGTGGGCCACACATATCTGGCAGTTGCATGTGTTAACCCAGGAACCTCTCACTATTCACCAATCCTGCCTTGTGCACACAGTTATATGACAACAGACACATATATAATATATTGGAACCCTGTCATAATCAAATATGTACTACAGATACTTAGGTTGTTCATAGAAAGTGGAAAAGCAAAGAAGATAAAAAACCTGCAATCAGTATCATCAATAAACAATGTGCACTCCAAACATTATCCAATCCAGGTTATGGAAAGATTATCTGTGAAGGAGTCCATACAGAACCATGACACTTCCTTCAGCTATGTCATAAATAGCAATGTACACTCATATATGTCCTGAGTCAGGGCCAACTGTAAATGACTGACAATGCCAACATCCTGTCAGACAGGCCCATACATACATACCCACCTCCCACTGACAAAAGGCCCTATCATCATACCAGGAGATATCACATGTAGAATGGGTAAACAGCTCCTTCCAAAGCTGAAAACATGGCATCAATTGGATTACATTGTTTCCCTATATGTGTCATAAGTGAACTGCAGAACAAACAGACCCTGCACCTGAACAGTCTGTTGAGCCTCACCCTCTCTACAGGATATGAAACTGTTGAATGGGTTACAGCAACATATGGCACACTCCACAAGTGTTGGTGCACAACAGACCATGGGAACTATAGTCTTATAAGCCTATGAAGTCTGATCTGCAAGGCCATGGAGTCCATCATGATTGAAGTCATAAACAGAGCTATTGGAAGCCTACAAACACACAACCCTACCAACTTTGGTTTGGTCATGGGCAGATCATGGTTCCCAAACCTGCTAGACTGTTTGCAAGGCAGCCACCCAGGACATACATCAATGAAATGAGCTACACACGTCCCACATAGACTTTGAATAGCCCTTTTCCAACATCCCAGACACATGTTGTATCCACAAAATCAACAACCTGTGCATAAATATGTATTGTCATCTGATGGATTGGCAACTGGGCCACAGATAGATCACACAAGGTAAGAATTGTGGAGTCCTGTTCAAGCTGGTAACACCTGCTGTCCCCAATGGCTCAGTCCTGGGATTGCATAAAGCAAAGTGCACACACATTACCATGTCTAGTCTGATGATGTCAGCATCCTACAAATATAGCAGTGGAAATGAAAACACCCAGTAAAGCATATAGCGCATCGTGTTAATGCGTATTTCTCTAGTATCATAACATAGTTAGGTAGGGGTTTGAATCCTGCAATTGCTGTGTGTGTGTGTGTGTGTGTGGGGGGGTATGTTTCTGTGTGATTTCCTTTGAGAGGAGTGCCCTTTTTGGAGACTAGGAAAACACCTTAAAAGTGGTATATTCCTCTTTGGCAAGTCTGATGATGTCAGCATCCTACAAATATAGCAGTGGAAATGAAAACTCCCAGTAAAGCATATAGCGTGTCATGTTAATGCGTACTTCTCTAGTATCATAACATAGTTAGGTAGGAGTTTGAATCCTGCAATTGCTGAGTGTGTGTGTGTGTGACACTGTTGGTCAATGTGTTGTGGGTTTTGCTTTTACTACTGTATGACATATCAGTATAACAACAGTATGTGCATTGCACACTTCAGGTATCTGTGTGGCAAATACATATATGTACATGTGACCTCAATTAGTTCATAGGTGTGAAGCCTGCTTTCTACATGAATACATCTGTTACCTTTGACAGATTGTGCTGCTGCTTCTCAGACCTTAGGTCACATATGTATGTTTGTGACAAGGCCAGCCACTGTAGTGATCTGTGGCCTAGGTCATCTGTGTCACACACACCCATGACAGTTTCTATAGAATAGTGTGAGTGAGGGTTCATGCCTGGGGTATATTTCAGACATGTTCAAACACAACAAAGTCTGTCAATAATGGACATTCATTATAGGTGTACAACAACTTTGTGGATATGCATACAGACCCCTTATTGCTTATGTGATACACCGAGGGACTTCAGAATACCTTTGGAAATGTGAATACCAAAGGACAGATGACATAACACTTGGCTGTATGTACACATCGGTACCCGTTCTACATGTTGGGGGCTACTACCTATGTGGTACTGTCGGGATACTATGTTTAGTAAATGTGGATGACTATGCTATAGTTGGCTTATAGCTTTACAGCATGGGTTGGACAACAGGTATCTGTCTGTATGATACCCTTGTGGAGGATAAGTGTCTCATCCGGAGAATGCATTGTAGGCCACTGTATGCATTTCCAGATGTGGACGGACATATCCCTAGTGTGTTTGCTTGTACCTAAGAGGGCTATATGCCAAACAGGAGTGGTCCCAGGAATGGGTGGCAGTCAATACCACTGGTTACTGGTATAGTATAGTACCGGAAGGATCCAAATGCTACTGAGTTTCCTACATCTGTGTGTCAGTTGTCAAGACATCATCTAACGATTGGTTATAGTCAGGCTGTTGAGGTTGTGTATACTACCAGAATGCAAACCAATGACAGATAGTAACAGTATCACCCACAGCATAGTGTCAAACCATGTCATACACACATGTGTACCCAAGTTAAAACATATGTGTAGTAAAATGCATACTGGCCACCAATAGAAACTATGAAGTGTTAACACTGTGTAATACAGGGCATGTCACCCTTCCCATGTGTCCACTATGCACGTACATGCAGACAGTGCACCTCCACCATGTTCACAAATGTACACCTGCAAATCTGTACTGCACACATCACACACGTACTGTCCACTCACCAACACATGCTGCCAAAACTACACACATCAGCCAAGTGGCACATGGGCGGACAATACATTTTTGGAATTAACACTGGTGTAAACAATACTACATTGATAATCATAGCTTTAATGCATCATGCCTGCTCAGATATACCTACAAGGATATCATTACACTTTACTGTTGACAACATGCTAACATTGCTACACTGCTATAAAGTCACCCTGTGCATCAGCACCATGTTAGCCTGTTCCTGCATCAATGTTACAGATGACAGGAGGTGGCACAGTTTCATCATATGCACAGGGTGTGTTGTTGGTTTGCCAGAGCCCGACATTGACCCATCCAATCGACATGTATGTGTGTGTGTGTGTGTGTGTGTGTGTGTGTGAGGGACAACAGTACAGCATGGGTCAATGTTGATGTAATGTGTGTGTGTATGTGTTAGCCCTAGGTGTTTGGTTTATGTGTGTGTGTCTGCATGCACACAGTTCCACCATGTGGCTGCCATATATGGGAGGTTGTGGGACAGCCACAGACTGTACCTGCCAGGCTGTACAGATCACCGTCTCTGGCCACGGACACAGTACCTGTGCCTGGCAGGGGTGCCACGGACAGTATCGGGTACTAAGCCAGACTGGGTACTATCATCAGAGGCAGAGGGATGTCGACTGGACCCATGTCCCTGCTGGGACTGGCCAGAGCCACGTGCACGTGGTCTTCTATGATGGTCTATTGACAGCCCAGCCCCAACATTGCTGGGGCTGGTACTGCCACTACGGGAGCGGCTGTGACTTGTGTGTCATCCGCGATGACTGCCAGCCGATGATGTTGCTGGCATACGTCCATGTCGACGTCTCAGCCATCCTGCACTGTCCTGGCACATGGACATGACATTGCGGAGGACATCTAATGTCTCCCCCCAACGTCTATCAATGACCTCGGTGTAATTACAGATGGCACCGGCAAGGTCACGGATACTGTCATTGATAGCGGTGTTATGGGCCCTCTGCACCCTTAGTCCCTGTCTGGTGTACCGTTCCATACATGCCTGTGCCTGCATTACAGCCCAGAACATACCTGAGGTTGTAAGACCTGTGGGGGCACATCTGCCAGGGGCATTATGACCAGCAGTGCTCCCACGAGAACCCCTGGACATCTGCCTATGTGGTACCATTCCAGGAATCTGGGTATGGCTGCTGTGAGGGGATGCATGTGCCATAGATACCACACTATCCTGGTCAATGCCTACTGTATGCTGTCCCTCAGCTAAGGCCATTGGTGATGAGGGATGTATTGGCAGTATGAATGTGCGCATAGATGGGGTGGAAAGCTGTGTACTGTCGATTGGCGGCCCAACGACAGACCCTGTCAAACCTGCCTGTGCCACAACACATGTATCATCATTTCCACTATTTGTGGCAGTGACTTCAGGTTCCCTGCTGCACTCAACCAACACAACCTCAGCACCTGTGAGAGGAAGACAGGAAACACACTTTACAATCTGTACATGATGTTAGCACACATGCACACATGCACACATGAACACATGCACACATGAACACATGAACACATGCACACATGCACACATGCACACATGAACACATGAACACATGCACACATGAACACATGAACACATGAACACATGCACACATGAACACATGCACACATGCACACATGAACACATGAACACATGCACACATGAACACAAATACACTACTCACTAACACACACACACACACACACACACACACACACACACACACACACACACACACACACACACACACACACACACACACACACCAACAGCAATCCAGAACATACTCATTAGTGGTTGATGGTGGAGTACAGTATCACAAGCCAAAGAGTCCTATCACACGTGTCAGCATGCAGGATGTGTGTTGCTCAACAGCATGCAGTGCGAGTGTAGAGAGTCCTTGTTAATAACAGTATACATGTCTTTGATGCATGTGTGTTGTTCAATGATTGGCCTCACCCTGGAACACAATGTGTACATGGACACAACATTGCTGTGCAAGTATTAAATGCTTTTCAATGTCCTGTGCACCATCACTCACAGGTATACATACCATGGCTGGATGCACACAACTGTCAGGTGTATAGCAATGAATGCTATGTGTAGTACTGTAGTTACTGTAACTGGATGTAGTGTAGTACCATGAGCCATCATCAGGCAGCATCATGTGGTCACTCAAGGCCACTAATGTGTGCCACACTGGCAACTATCTTGCTGTACCTGAACTGCAGCACTGTGGCTACATTAACCATTTCACAGGCAGTTGTTACATGGGTATGTAAGGTGTTCAATAGGGAGCATTGCCTAACATGAATGTGTTGTGTGTTGAAGAGTGTTGCACCACCCCATGATAGGCCTCTACCCCTCAGGTATAGTATGTGTGCTGTGTGGATGACATTTGGGATACTGGAGTCTGACCTTACAGCAGGTGTCTAAATATGCCATGTGTATCATATTAACATGTACTGCGTATGACAAAGTGGTGTATGTTGTGTGCATGTGTATTGACTCTGCCTATACAATGTCCACTACAGTGTACCACAATTGTTTGGGATGCTCTGTGTATTGCATGTGTTTGAGGCAGCTACTCATGTTACTGGGATGTGCATAGTCCCACAGAAAACATGCAGAGCATGCATTATGTGTAGGTGTTTTACATGTGTATATGGCCTACAACTCACCTATGACATGCACATGTTATTTGCTATATTAAATGTAGAACACTCACCAGCATGGGTCTGCTGTCTTGCTGTCACACCAGAGGGACCTACAAGGATATGAGACAGTTTGTCAGTGTCAACAACTATGGCATTGCTGCTGTGAGTTTGCAATTTTACAGTAGTACAATGGTTGACAGTCACAGGCATACAGATTATGTTCCAAATTATCAGTATTGCACAACACCAGGCTCCACATCTTCTAAATACACAGTACACATCTGACATATGCATGTTCTAACAATCGAGCTAACAGTAGTCTACAGATATGCCATGTTACCTGCACGCTCCGAGTCAACTTGCTGGGTGACTCCGGCCTCCATGATGACACATGTCTGTTGTAGTGGTTGGCCAGGAGCCACCACGCTGAGGAGCAGCTCTTCCACTCTGGTGAGGGGCGGATGTAATGCTGCACCACCACCTGTGGCAAGCTGTTGTCTGCGGACATCGGAGGCATGCTGCCGGACATGTCTAATTAAATCACTGCAGTGATGGCGTACCTGCTCATAAGTCCGGTTATGCATGCCTACATCATTAACCCGATGGACAACATCTTGCCACAGTGCAGTGCGCTCATGCTGGTCCTGGCTGGTTCTGGAGAACAGCAGGGTGTGATGTTGTACTAGGGTGGATATTATGATTTCCTCCTCTTCAGGGGAATACGCAGGGTTGCGATGGTGAGACATGTCCCTGGAAGACAATAAAACAATAATTGTGAGCAAGTCATGTGGCACACTTAACATTCTAAAGTACAGATATCAATGAAATGCCATATATAGCAACCTATTGGCTGTCAGTAGATACACACTTTTAATACCACATATCAGTGCTCAGCCCACAACTGCCTGACAGTGCCTGGCACGTTCTATATATTAAACCATGTTCTGCACAGCAACAAAGTGAAACCAGTATGTAAGACTATACAACAGTACATGGCACACTGTATGTGACACAATGCACCACCTAGCCACAGGAGGTATATATGAAGCTAATGCATACAGAAATATGTCATCCATTGAAATGATTGTAAAGTACAGTTACAGTACTACCAGTACACCACACTACTTGTTGATAGCAAACCCTAAGTAACATATGTGCACATTCATCAATATAGGTGGCATACTGCTGTACTACACTATACATGTTGCTAGATATGCACTTATATCCTGTAACACACATACGACCGAGGCCATGTTACAGGCATACCCACACACACATCAGACATACCTACAAGACACAAAGGTATGGCAACCCAGATGAGCTTTACCTGTGTACCATACAGTACTGTGTGTCAGCACTTACAAAACCTTATGCCTGAGGTATGTAATGTGTGAGGACTACAGGTAACAAACAAAACAGTGTTTCCAAGCAATGTGGATATACACCATACTGTGCTGTTTAGGCCTACAGCTTCAGGTAGTACTACAGTTCATACGGGATTTGTATTCACTAGTGTTAACAATCAATAAGCATACATGTACTGCTTTAGCCTACAATGGCACACTCCAGTCAACACCATGGGACTACGTCACACCGTATGCCATACTGCTTTTCCTGCCTAGCAATAGCATACATATCTTTTGCGGGGATCAGAGCTAGAACACTACATACCATGATATAAACAGTTTCCCACTAGGCTATCACACATATACACAACGTTGACACATTCACCTACACATTCACCATCACACTCAGTCAACCTCACATAGCAATTAATGCAACAAGTACATGCGTGTGTGTATCGGGTCCTAGGTAGCTAATAGGCTATTAGCCATAGGGCCTATAGAAGCCTAGCCATATGGTACCCTGCCCTTCAACACCCATGTAATTTAAGTTCATGTGCCCCTGTCATGCAGAGCCACAGAGGTGATTCCCGGGTTGTATTTCCTATCTCACATCCATTCATCATGATTATTCATGATGACTGCTAATGAGGACCTTTCTTTGCTATTGATAGGTAGTTAGTTCCAGAGTATGGTATGTGTCTGAGATGAGAATGTACCACTCCAGCATGTTCTGCTTTTGACGTTACAAGGTTTAGATCAGTACAGTGTGTAGCTTGTAGGGATTTTGATCTGTTTACATGGAGCATGTCCAACACCTGTGGGTTTGGCATAGCTTTGTATGTTAGGCAGAGGTTGCCTCTGGGTAGGCGGTATGTGACACAGTGTAGCTGTGGTTTTGTAAGACAGTCTGCATAGGGCATCTGTTTGAGTCTGGTAATACTCTTTGTGAGGTATGTGCCTGGCATCTACAGTTGCTGTAGATGTCTTCTGAGGTACATACCAAAAGGGCCATTGTACTCTATGATGGGTTTTATGACTGATGAGTAGAGTGGAACACTGACCTCTTTTTCCATGGATGACACACCTTTTCTGATGACATGTGGACCGTACACAGTTTACATGACTAGTGTGGCACTGTGATTATCAAAAGGGACACTACTGTCCACCTGTGTCCCATGGTCTCTTATCACACTTTTGGTGTTGAGTAGACTACCACCTATGTGGTAGTTCATGGGTACAGGGTTTTTAACAAAAGGGATGGCAATACATTTACAACATTGAGCTTGAGCGTACATATAAACATCCATTGGTGTACATATAGATTTACATATAGGCACATATACAGTCCACCTTTCATGGTGGGAATATCAATTATGCAAAGGTTGAGAGGGATACAGTTATGTAATAATATTGCACAGTCTTGTGCAGAATGCATTGAAGGTATTCTCAGCCCATGTATCTTTAGCAGGACTCCCTGTCTGGAAGACTAAAAACCTAACAAATCATACCCACAGCGTTTAAACACCACATGTCATATACCAGCACTGTATGCTGTCTTGTTTGCCACACACTACAACCTACATAAAAATATGCACATAACAACCTTCACCAACATATATATGTCCACCCTTCACAAACAGTTGCAGTATGTCCCTTGCTCTATGCACATGTTAAGATGCTAATATATCTGACACATAAATATCTCTCCATATGTGTGTGCCATACACACACAAGGTCCACACTGTTGTAAGTCCGTAGACCTCACGGATGACCTGTTGGGCCTTGCTACAACATGAACAGTTGTCACATGTGTGCATAACAGTAATATTACAGGGAGTATTTATAGCTGCTAATGCTACATTACTATACTAGCCTGGTACAGCAGTTGCCAATGCTAAGCTACACATTATATGACTATCATGCATGTGTTACTCTGTCACATCCAGGTTTATATAGCTGTTTGCACTACTCCCCAAACAGCCATTATACACAGTACTGTACAGAACATAGATAACATGATCAGATGTTTGACATTTAATGCTGAGCTACATATGTCACAGTTATGTCCCACTGCACACAGCTACACACTAATTTGTCCATGGCAGTAGTTATGCATGGCATCAGTGCATACATACCTACTGCTGCCACATATGCATGTTTCAAAGTATGTACAGTACTCTTCATAAACATCTACTACTTGCCGGTAACCACATATCTGTTACATACCTGTTTGTCACTTTCAGGTCCATCTGTGTATGTTTTGACAATTTTTTTGGTATTAATTAAGTAAAGTTTGCTTTTACTTAATTTTTTTTGGTTATTAATTAAGTTTTTTTTTACTTAATTAATATTTTTGGTTAGTAATTCAGTAAATTTGTTTTACTTAATTAAATTTTTGTTTTATTAAGTAATAATTTTTTTACTCTCCAGGTTTACAGATGCTATAACACGTGCAATGTAATGATTGCATGTGGGGATAGCAAGTACAGTCTGCTTTTATAGGTATCTGCACATGTGCATGTGATGCCCTCTGCACCAATTGGTGCCCAGCATTTGGTAAATGCATACAGCCTGCTGTGTGGTAATTGCAGTACTCACTGTCATAGCAACCCAATGCTATAAATTGCTAAGTTATGTAGGCATAGCCCTTTCAGATTTCAGAGTGGGGCCCATGCTTGTTTGCTGTGGACACTGTTGTTTAAGTCAGAAGGTTGGTATACTTCTTATATCTGAAGCTAGAGGTGTAGACAGTGATGTACATGTTGTACTCAGACCTGACTGTTGCCACTTCCAGTACAGAGCTATCAGTGTAGAGTTTAACTCACCCCTACAAATGCTTACACAAGATATATGTGAGTATGTAGTTTCTTTTCTACTTATATAATTAACTGCCATACAAAAGTAGTTATTGAGAAGTATTCTTTTGGCACATGAACTGTTTGTGAACTGTTATACTGTGCATATTAATGTACTCACTTCTGCAGGGTTTGTGTTTTTTATTGTTGACATTAGCACAGGATTCTCAGGAAAACTGGACAATTCCAGTACTGAGTATGCCTACCTACATCCTTGGTAGACCCTAAACACACACATATATTTAAAATTTGGGGGGGATGCAGACATACAGAGAGCATTATGTATTATTGTGTGAATGTTATCTTACTGGACTTAAAGGATTGGTGTGTACCTGTTAGTTTATCAAGGCAGGTGGTCTGTCTGCATAGTTCCCAACTGTGAACCTATCCAGATGGTAGCCAGATGTTAGCCTGTTATTCTTTGTCTGTGCAACCCACAGGTGTTTTCAGCACTGGTACAATGGCATTGTTACAGTCAGTTGCTACCAGTACATGGCTACATCCTTTGGTATTTCTGTGTTGTACTCCTACATAAGGGTATGCTTGTGGAAGTCCTCCCAAAGCTATTTGCAGAGTGTGTAACAGCAGAAAAGCTGATATGCCTGTGTGTTTGTGCCTCTGCCAGGCCTATGAAACACTCAGATACATATTTGCATGGAGTCAGGGATAGGTAGTTAAAAGTGAGGTACACCTTCCAAATAATAGAGACAGTAAGTGTAGACTTGAGTGAAGCAGTGCATATGGATTAGTACACCTTTTATGAAGTACAAGCGGTGTCTACTGTTATTATTGTCATTATTCATTGTGTAATACCCCACCTTTCTGACTAACGTCAGTACTTTTCAGAGGGATTCAGAGGGACACAGCTAAAATATGTTTCACAATCAGGGACATCCCTGAAAAGTAGTCACAGTTAGGAAGTATGGCCTCTGCCCTAATCAGATATGCCAGTGTTTGTCCTGCTATGATACTGTGTGGGGGTTGTAAAGTGCCTCTATAACATTATTTGCTGCTAGAATGGCTGCTTCTCTTATCACAGTCATGTAATGCAATTCCACAACAATTGCTGGTAAAGATCCACAGAACAAGCTTTGTGTTATGGCCTTCCTATTTTTCCTTTACATTCACTCATTGTATTGCATGATATATTTATTTCAGCACCAAGTTATTGTATATCTGCTGTGGCTTAGTGGTACTTCATGCAGTCTAGTGTGTCCAAGGTCTGGGGTTTGAGACTGACAGAGGTGTTTTATTTTGCTGCTGAGCAGAACAAGGGCCCTGACATACAGAGTGATTAAGGCACTTTTAAGCAGTTGTAAGCGGGTTTGCGTGAGTTTGCGTGATGCTTAGCAATGCTTAGCTAAGCGCACACATGCGCACACTCGCTCAAACCCGCTAACTACTGCTTAAAAGTGCTTACTCCTGCTAACCCCCAAGCTAATTTGTTTGAAATAAAAGAAAATGGGGAGATAGGAAAGTAGTGAAAAAGGGAACACAAAGAGGGAAAGACAGTAGGGAAACCCGCTTGGGATGTGCAGGACGGGTGTAGGGAAGGTCCATAGCTGCCCATTTCTTTACCAGCAACAGCTGTGCATATGTTAGGAATTTGGAGTGAAATTTGAAACCTTCCACCCCTGAGAGAGGGATGAGGACAACAAAGTATGTTGTACTGCCAATTATAATTATCAGTTTACATGTCCAGCGGACATGTGTGCGAAATGGGCAGCTATGTATGGGGCGTAATTTTTTGTGGGAACAGATTGCCCTTTTTTTTTTTTCAGGTGAGAGTGGAATGTGAGGTAGAGGAAGTAGGTATATTTGGGGAGGTAGGTTGGGGAGGTAAACAGACAAGACAAACAAGATGCATACAGGGGCAGAGTATGACACATGGGGTGGGTGAACACAATTGACGGGGACGGATGTTTGGAAATCGCAAGCCCATGAGCCCACAGATGGTAACAGTGGAACTGAGATCCCCACCCATGGGCAGTCACCACTGCACCTTCACAGCCCCGAGGGTGGCTGTGCTGGGGGCTGCGTAGGAGGGGCAGGCTCACCCATGAGTCACGCCACTCTCGCCTCGAGCTGGCATAGGGGATCAGCGACTGAACGCTGGATCTCCCTACGCACCACAGCCCGGACCCTTCGGAGGGTGACAGGTGGCCCTTCTCTGCCCACGCTTGCACGGGGGGATGAGCCCCATCCCCTGCAGTGCTTCCACCTGAAGGTGGCACAGGACCAACAGAGGAGGGGAGCCTGGGCTGGGCACCGGACCTGCTGGTGCCAGGTGCAATCGCCAGCTGAGGAGGGACAGGTGGGTCCGCTGGGACCGGCCTTCCCATACGTTCTGTGATTAGGTGTGTTTAATTACAACATAGACAACAGCATTCCAAATTAGTTGTAACAGCATGCAGTAATATTCCCATTAACCCAACACACCAGGGTTCCAACAGTTGAACAGCAAGCATAACACATGCATATATTGAATGACAGTGGACATTACAACAGCATGCAGGGATGATTGGTGGCAACAGGCCACCAAGATTGTGGTGTTTGAACAGGGCACATGCATCAAAGTAAATGCAGATATTTATAGAACAATAGGACATATGTCCCAACAAATGTTTTGAGATTAGACATACCCATTGAGGTGTGGAATTGCATTGTTTATGCACATACAGTAGGGTGTAAAAAGAAACCTCCATTAACATCTTATAAGTACTTTTAGTCTACACTACATTCCTATTGACTGCAGGTGTATATCCCCTACATGTATTATTACACTAGGCAACATGCATTAGGTTGTGTAATGGGTTTGGCTAGTTCATTATATACCTGACCTATATCTGACATACTAACTGTCCAAGATGCAGATGTTACTGCTACATAGTTATATATTTTATTTATATTTATATATCTACATATCTGGATGTGTTCACGTGACATTTTCAGTTAAATTTCTACAGAACCCTACATTTCATGTAGCACACTCACATTTCTGGGGAACACATTAACAAGCTACTCATGTGCCAGATTTACCTATGCATGCCAGCCATTAACCGACTGTTGAGGACTGTATATATGCTTCACAGCTACTGGCACTTCCTTCATCCACTTTATATGGGACTGCCCAACTGTGGGTTGACAGCACTTAATACAACAGTACTATTTATATAATGCAAGGGTACAACAACATTTCAAAGTAAGTGACACAGACACACTCCAAGTATTATACCTTTATTAATTACATTACACACTTTTCTACAGGCTCTCTCCTTTATTTGATATTACAGTGCATACGGAAGACTTATTCAAGACATATTATACCTTTATTAATAGGTTACAACACTCTTTTCAGGCTCGCTCACTTATTTTATATGACAGTACATGCAGAGATATTATTCCGGACTTATTTTACCTTTGTTAATGGGTTACTACACTCTTTTTCCTGGCTGTCTGATTTATTTTATATAGCAGTACATGCAGAGGAATTATTCAGGGCATTTTATGGCTGTATTATTGGGCTACAACACTTTTTCAGGCTCTCTCACCTATTTTATATAACAATACATGCAGAATAATTACTAACCTGCCTGGTGGCACAGCCTTAGCAGCCTATCTGCATAGGCTTGCTGATTCGCAGCATGGACACCTGCAGCTGTGAAGTAAATGAAGGGATATTGAGACATACCTATCCATTATATAGACTAAATTAGCATGTCTTACATACTGCATTCCATGGCTACCTACTCAGTAGTGGGGCATCTTGCATGTCACGGGCCTCCTGTATCCATTGGTTCAGTAGGTCCTGCTTCCATCTCTTCAGGTCTGCATGGTGGTGACGGACCTGCTCACCAGTCCGAGGGATGCCTGTGGCACTGGTGAGATCATGAGCTAACCGGTTCCAAGCCTCTGCTTTGTACTCCATCCCTTGGAACTGGCCCTGCAGGAGTCTTGACTCATGATGGTGGACAAGGAGCCAAACCATGTATTTTGACTCCTCGATGCCCCAGCATTGCGCTCGAAAGTGAGTACCCTCTCCAGCACCAGCCATTCTAACTGCAGATGGGAGCTACAATCAGTTATGGTGAGTATTCCCACCTATGGAGCTTAAATATGCCGCATTTCCCGCACTTTTATGTGATTGGCCGTTTCTGAAAATTCTCGGCTGACTGCAGACCTGCTTAGCAATGGTTAATCTACCATTTATAAGTATATGTATGTTAACAGTGGATGTTTATCCTAAGCTGTCATGGCTTAGTGGTTCAGTACTTTGATTATGGTGCACAGTGTCCCGGGTTCGAACCTTGTCATTGCTTTTTATTTTACTACTGTCCAGACAGGCTAGGGGGTGTGGCTGTGTTTAGGCAACTTTGCTCTACGTTGCTCCACATTGCCCTACGGTGTGCTGGTTAGTGCGGTGCGCAGCTCCGCGCAAACCTATTGCGCTGGGTAAAGTGCTGCTTAGCTATGGGCAACTATATTGCACTGGGTAAAGTGCTGCTTAGCTATGGGCAACTATATTGCGCTGGGTAAAGTGCTGCTTAACTATGGGCAACTATATTGCACTGGGTAAAGCGCTGCTTAACTACGGGCAACTATATTGCGCTGGGTAAAGCGCTGCTTAGCTACGGGCAATTATATGTCAAGATCCTTCTTATATTTATATATATACATTTTGTTCACTGATACATAGGCCATTTCAATGCTTTTTAGTAAAATTTTATTCATATATGTCAGGAATTATTTCATATACTAATTTAAAACATAAAATAGAAAGGGGAGTGGTGGGACTCGAACCGTGAATGCCTCCTCTTTGTGTGAAGGCTCTACTACTACGCTATTGCTATTTGGCTTAATCTGCATAAACATTTCTTATTATGCTCTTCAATGTCGAAATTGCTAACTGCAGCTAAGCAATGGGCACACCCGCGCAAATACGGGCAGCTATATCGGGAATTATAAAAAAAATTAAAAGTTTTACATTTTATAACTGTACTGGGGGTTTACAATGTGAGGGAGTGTAGTGTTTGTAGGTATGTAGACATTTAAGCGGACTAGCTCATGTGTGTTGACATTTCGCAATTCAGACACTTGCAGGGGCATGGACCTTTGGACTGCTCGGCAGTCAGACGTGCCCCCTGCCTTCCTGCATGGGCCATGTTAGACTTGGAGTGGAGTCAGCATGCCCTCATGAATATGCATGGCACACTGACGCCATACCATTCAACTGCAGTTTCCGAGTAAGACTTAGTCTTACACAGAGGATTCGTGAATCCTGGGGTCTGTTTTTTCTCTTTTCACAACTGTTGTGCAACTGTTGACTTAGTATATTTAAGTTATGAAGGGCTACAGAGGAGCTTGTCCCCTGCAAAACCACTCCCCTAAAAATTCTTTAATCCAGACAGCTTCCTAACCGAACTGCAAGCATGTGACTGGTCTCCTCTAACCCATCTAGAACTTGACGAAGTCGTTACCTACTTTAACACTAACATTTTTCAAATCCTTGACTGCCAAGCAGCTTATCGCTCTGTTAGATTAAGAACCAAACCTGCCCAATGGCTCACAAAACAAACTAGGCAAAAGATACTCATTAGAAATAAAATCTGGGCTAAATGGAGAGCTACCAAATGTCCAACATTCCACCTCCACTTTAAACAAATAAGAAATGTCACCAAGAAGGATATTCTTAGAGATAAAAAAGACTTTTACCTTCACCTTCAACAAACCAACCAACGAAACCCACAAAAATTCTGGTCTGGCATAAACAAACTTCTTCGACCAGGCCACACTACCACTCCAGACCCAACTGCTGTCAACCATAACAACTCCAACCAAATCACTGATTCCTTTAATATCTTCTTCACAGAAGCAGTTCAAACTCTGGCTAATTCTTTACCACCCATCAATACATTCCAACCAAATACCTGCAATACTTCATTACCTACCTTTAGAATACAACCTGTATCTACATCCTTCATCTGTAAACTACTTCAAAAATTGAAACCTTGCACCCCTTCTGCTGACCTTCTCCCATCTGAATACCTACAAATAGCCGCAAAAGCCATAGACTTCCCATCTCTATCCTTATTAACAGAACTATCTCAGAAGGCAAAATCCCTGCTTTATGGAAGATATCCCACATCATCCCTTTACACAAAGGTGGACATTCTACAGAACTTTCTAACTTCTGCCTTATTGCTTTACTCTCCCCATTAGCTAAGATAATGGAAAAATGTATTCACAAACAACTACTTAACCACCTACTACAAAATAACCTTCTAGCAAACTGCCAACACAGCTTTAGGCCATTCTGTAGCACCTCGACTGCCCTCTTATCCTTCACTGACTCAATATATAAAAATCGTAACAATAACTCTTTTTCCTCTGCAATATTTATTGACCTGTCAAAAGCCTTTGATATGGTTAACCATAACTTACTTCTCAACAAACTAAAGGCCCTTTCTCCTGATCCTCAAGCTTTAAAATGGTTTAAATCGTATCTAGAAAATAGACAGCAAGCAGTACTCTGGCATAATAATCTGTCTTCACCCTGTACCCCAGGGCTCTATCTTAGGTCCCCTACTCTTTTCCTTATTTATTAACAATTTACACACAAACATAGCTCAAGCCACCTGCATTCAATATGCTGATGACTCCACCTTAATCTGTACAGCCAAGAATATAGCCTCCCTCCATTCCATTACCCAAACTGTTTTTCAAAATGTTGAAAACTGGTTTCTGCAACACTGCCTCCTCCTTAATCCCAAAAAAACAAAACTACTGCTATTTACCCCAACTCATAAATCAGACAATCCTTTCTTCTCTATAACCTCTAACAATGGCACCATCATTACCCCTGATACTTCAACCCGCCTACTAGGTGTAACAATTGATAATCGTCTCAGCTATGATGAACACATAAACTCCACCATAAAATCTGTTAACAAAAAACTGGGCACCCTCTATAGAGTCAAACCCTTCCTTACCCTTTCTGCTAGGAAAACTATCGCCGAAACCCACCTCATTTCCACCCTTTTCTATGCCTCTATTATATATACTAACCTATCCAAGAACAACCTCTTTAAAATCTCCACATGCTATAATAGTATAGCTAGATTCACCACCAGCTCCCCCTTTAAAACTCACCACTGCCTTAACCTCAAACAACTAGGATGGCTAGAATTGCAAAACCATATGCTCGGTCAACAATTACTTATGACTCAAAAGATCCTACATTATCCTAACAACACCCCTATCCTCACTAACCTAATTACACCATATACTAATCTACCTACACTACGCTCTGCTACTAAGCTTTTAGTTTCCTCAAATAAAGCTAATAACAAAGCCGGCGATTCTCTTTTCTCAAACACTGCAGGATAAATCTAGAATCAGCTTCCTTCTGAACTATCTACCCTTGATTCTATTTCTCTCTTTAAAAAACATCTTAAAGAACATCTGAAAACTCATTGGCTCTGTCCATGTGCTAACCCAGACTGACATCTTTCTACTTCTTGCTCTTACCCCTATTCTTACTCCTATAACCTGTGCCTCCAAATCAAGACACTACTCTTTCTTTGTAATATGAGATTAACATAAATATTCTTTTCCCTTATCTGAGACTTCCTCATACCTATTAGTGCATTTTATGTATAATTGCTTAAAATAATGTTGTACTAAAAACTTTAATAGATTATACATTTATTATGATAACTGATTTAATCCAATGTAACCATGTATTGTGATTCTTCTCTGTTTTTTTTATGCTTTATTAACTTTGTCATTGTTTTTTGCTTGGAGCTTTTCTCCCCGGGCCTCTACTGAAAATGGACATATATCCAGCTAGACTAGCCCAGTTAACAAATGTAAAAATAAAACAAATAAAAAATAAATTTATAAATGTATGTTTAGTCAGATAAAGCTTGCTATAAAATGTATTTGTGCATCAGTAGTGATACACTGTACGTGTTTTTTTCTGTTGTCTGCACTGTTGTGCAACTGTGGAGTTAGTATATTTAAGGAAGGGAAGTGTTGGGGGTGCAGGGGGGCAAACCCCACTACATAATATAAATTGTTATGGTATGCTAGGTGTAATACGTTTTTCACTGAAATGTGATTCCTGAAATGAATTTTCAGTCAAATTTGTTCAGCCATTTGTGATTCAGTCAAAATGATTACATTCCTATATCTATATCTATCATATGTGAGATATGACTGCCTGACAGTGGATCAGTCATGCTCTACCAACAGGCAGAATAGTGTGTAAGTAATAACAAGGATAAAACGAGAACAGCGGAGCGGAAACACGGCAGCACAGAGTCAAAATCCTCTCAAAATCTTCTCACATAACTATGTCTGGTATAAGAATCCAAATCCACAGCTTCTTATTGCAGTACAAAAAACAATGCAAAATACTAATTAATGAAATATATAAGCCAACTGGCGGGAAAATCAATAAAACTTTTAAAGAAATAGTCCATAAAAATGTCTATAATAAAGTAATAAAATCAGAAACTAAATAATATACACTGATTAAAAGCTTTTATGTACATACATATATATGCTAAACCAAAATTCATTTGTATATGAGTAATGCTGAATGTGGGAAGCGCAAGTCTGTAAGAATGCCAAAACTGTCTGTTGTACCAAAATGTTTGGCATTTGGGATGACTATATATGTGTGAATGCCAGAAGTGTAGAGGGTTAGGATAATGGATAGATGTTGTACTTTGTGTGTGTGTGTGTGTGTGTGTGTGTGTGTGTGTGTGTGTGTGTGTGTGTGTGTGTGTGTGTGTGTGTGTGTGTGCGTGTGTGTGTGTGAGGAAGTGGGGGTTAAGTTACTTGGTAAAAAGTAAATGACTGTCAGTCTAGAGGACAGATGTTTTACTTCAGGTATTGTCGGTGTGTCTTTTTGTAGTGTTAGGGAAAAGGTGATTTTTAAGGTAATGTGAAAGGGTGAGGTTTGTCTTAGGGCTAGGGTTACCATACATGAGTATACTGGAGCAGAGCAGCCCCCGCCCTACACAACAACATCATCATCATCATCCCCTCCCCGTTTTCCATTTTCTACATGGCATCGGGGTGCCATGTCAACTGTTGCTTATTCGGTGACCCTCTTCTACCTTCTTTGACAGTCATGACTTCTTTCACACAGTCCATCCATCTTTCTGTTTTGTGCCCATGTTTCCTCTTGCCTTAATTCTGTCTCTCTCAAATCAGATTGTCTCCTGCTTTCCTGCACGTGCCTGAACCATCATAATATGTTCTCTTTGACCTTTTCTGTAATTGAATCTACTTGTGTTTTTGCTTTGATGTCCTCATTTCTCTGTCCCACAGTGTGCATCCTAGCACCCATCTCAGGCACTTCATCTCCATCACCTCTAGCTTTCTTAACTGCTCTGCCTTCACTGCCTAGGTTTCTTTACTATACAGTAGTACTGGTTGCACACCTTACATTTCAGCTGTTTTGGCATTCTTCTGTCATACACTACCCCTGACGTCTATTATTCAAATCAGTCTCCAGAGCTGTGAACGAGGGTAAGGCGGTCCACACAGCCTATCTGGACCTCACCAAGGCCTTCAACACCATCCCCCACTCTGGAATCATAGATAAACTTACTAAGCTGGGCATTAATCCCTACGTCACTTGATGGGTTGCCAACTGGCTTACTCACAGAACCCACACTGTAAAAGTAGCCAACTCCAAATCCAGCTCCAGACAAGTGACAAGTGGAGTACCTCAGGGTTCAGTCCTGGGACCGCTCTTGCTTGGCAACTCCTTCTCTGAAGTGCAGGCCAACACTAAGGGACTCTGGCTAACAAAGTTCGCAGATGACTGCAAACTGGGAGCCATTATTGAATACCCAAATGATGTGGATATTCTACAAAAGGGCCTTACAGAAACAAATGCTTGGTGCCAGAGCCATGGGCTCAAACTCAATGCCTAGAAATGTATAGTTATCCCCTTTGGGAAAAAATACGTACCCATGAATTACCATATAGGTGGCAGTACAATAAACATCAAAAGTGTGATAAGAGACTTAGGGACACAGGTCGACAGTGGTCTCACCTTCGATAACCACATCACCACAACAGTCAGGAAATCATTCTATGTGACACACCTTATCACTAAGGGCTTTTCATCCAGAAGAAAGGAGGTCATTGTCCCACTGTACTCATCCCTCATTAGACCCATTATAGAATACAACGCCCCATTCGGTATGTACCTCTCAAGGCATCTGCAACAACTGGAAAGGATGCAGAACTACCTCACTAAAAGAATCACAGGCCTAAAGTAGATGCCCTATGCTGACCGTCTAAAATAACTCCAGCTCTTCTTCTTCGCATATCGCCTACTCAGAGGTGATCTCTGCTTAACATACAATGCCATGTCAAACTCAGAGCTGTTGGGCATGCTGCACTTAAAGAAATCCCAATTTCTCCAAACCACACGCTCCAGGGACCTAATCCTTTGTTACCACAATAAACAGAACATGCTGGAGGGATAGATTCCTGTCCCAGAGACTTCCCATACTCTGGAACAAACTACCCATTCATGTCAAGCAAAGCTCTTCATTGACCCTCTTTAAGAAAAATCTTGATGATTGGATGGGAAATAGAAAATTCATCCCAGGGATCACTTCTGCAGTACTGCTTGATAGGAGCACAGAAAAATATTTTTCTTGGGTGGTGAAAGCAGGAAACCTTTTTGGCTAGGCTTATATAGGCCTCAGGGCCAATAGCCTAGTACCTACCTATGAACCTATGATGACAAAAATAATCAGAAAGGGATAAATAGCACCAGTTAAGAGATTCGGAAAGGGGAAGGAAGACTCAGAATGGCAACCCTTGTGAAACATACTTCAGCACACTTTGACGACGACTGAGAAGTCACTATTAGAGATGTTTTCCTAGATAGTGAAAAAAAAAAACCAGCCGTTTTGGAAAATTACATTGTAAAAAATGCTTGAACATTTTCCAAGGTTACAGAAGTAGTCAGTGAGCTCTCTGATGCGATACAAAAATTTAATTCAGGAAAATGAGCTCCTAAAGGCTAAAGTGGCAGTTTTGGAGGCAAAGTTGCAATATGTGGAGGCAGATCTAGTTGATTAAAAAGACAGGACAGGAAAAAAGAATGTATGAATTAGTGGCATACCTAATAAAATAGCAGGAAAAAAATATAGGGGATTAATTCAAAGGCAGTTAGCAACTTGGATGCAACTCCTAGGTGCAGAGACCGTTGCAGAGTGTGCACACAGAACTGCTTGGATTCCAGTTAGAATCTCTCAGAGGAACTCTTACCTAATATTGGTTCAGTTTGCTTCTTATCTACAGCAAGAAAAAGGTGCTGTCTGGAAACCTGGGCTGAGATTGTCTTATGGAAGTTCCCTGGTGTACATAGAACATGCTTACTGTACCACCGCAAGAAAAAAAAAGAGCAGCTGTTATCAGAGCCCAAATATTCTGCAAGATTCTGGGACATCATTTTAGACTACTAAATCTTGCACAACTAAGTTTATTACTACAGGACCTAAGACTTGCACAAAACCAGAAGAGGCTCTGAAGGAACCTGAGAAGAACAATACTGTATGAAGGGCAGATAACGCTTTGAATGGCCAGGCGGATGGGAAGAAAGAATTGCAGGAATGTTCTGGTACTGACTAACTTAGATTGTCTGAAAGGTACAAAACACTGAGGAGTAGAGCACACACTGTTCAAACTTTATGTGCTCAAAGGCATAATGGATATCAGGCACAGGGATCTGCAGTTCCTTACTCAAGTAGATGGTAATTTTTGACTTATTTAAAGGTTTGGAAGTAAGACTTTAATGCAAGAGGGAAACAATATTTACAATGAAGAGGTGTGAAAAGTTAAACTGATTCTTGTTTTGAGAGGAAAGTCTGTACTTTTGTTTAGTATTTTTCTTTGAAATGTTAAATGGAGGGTTGGCTTGTCATCCGTAGAGTACTATATAGGATGAGTGGCTATGCATGTGAGCAGAGGTTTAGCCTGAGAAACTGGATGGGATGTACCATTAAACTGGAAGGAAGAGACTTCTATATGAAGGATCATTTGTTGAATGTTAGAATAGGATGAGTTTGACTACAAGAGAGACAATTGGGTATAAAAAAATTAAATATTGTGAGAAACAAGCAATCTAACATGAATAGAAAATTGGATATTTACTCAGAAAAAAGGGTGAGAACAGTCAAAAGAATGCAGATGGTAAGGAGGAATTGCAAAACAGTCCCCTTTTCAAATGTTTTATGATACCTACCATTCATACAGGGGGGTAGTAGATGGAAGCAAGCAGTGCAAATGCCCCTACCCTGAAATATGCTTACATTGCTGTTTATAGTTGATGCTGTTATAAAAGGTGGGATTGAAAAGAACGCCTAGACAGCAGTTATTTTGTAAAATGAAGAAAAAGATAAGGGAATTGATAGGAAGGCGGAGGTAGAAGTGCAGAGGGAGAAAGAATCAGCGGGAGTTATTGACAAGTGATTTAAAGGACTGGAATTAATGAGAATTGTAAGATGGGATTTAGAGACTGATTTATAATGGGTAAAGTTGATTTAAAGATTCAGTCTTGGAATGTGAATTGATTTATGAATCCAGTAAAGAGGAATAGAATGCTTAAACATTTTGGAAAAGGAAAATGTAAAAATTGCTCTGTTACATCTTAATGAACAAGATCTTAAATTGGCAGGATGGGGTATTGAACTACTGACACAGGACAGTTATGAGGAAGGCTACAGGAGAGGTGTTATGGCTTTGCAGCTAACATGAGGGTGTTTAGAAACAGAGGTGGTTACTTAGCAGTTTTAAAAGAAAATATACATCCTCACAACCCAAGCTGAAATGTCTAAGGCTTATTATACAATGTAATGCACTTTCATGAGGGGGTCCTGGTGGTAGCAGGTTATTTGAGCATGGTCTTTGGGGAACAGAAGGGATAATGGAAATTAAGGGAAAGGTGTTGCATCTGAAGAGAGTGGAAAAGAGAAGCACATTTTTATTGAAGTCACTTGGTCTATTAGACATGCCCAAAATGGGAGAGGATAGGTACACCTGTTATAGCTCTAAATGGGGGAGCTGGCCACAATTTGATAAATATTTATGTATAGTGAACATTACAAATTGATAGGTATGATGGAGGTAGGACTGATGGTTTATTCTGATTATGTTTTTTTTTTATTCTAATCCTGCTTTTACTCAGCTAGTTTAAAGACTGAATCAAGAAGTATCAGTGGATGAACAGTGGCAAGTCCCTACTTATTTGTCAGGGAATGACAGTTTTGCTAATAAGGTTAAGGAGCTTTTTAAACCAATTATTGAGAAACTTGAAATAAATAAATTGAGTAGAATGGGACCAAATTAAAAGAATGTTTAGACTATAAGTGCAGCAGTGATTAAAGGGAATTCAAGAGGAGGAAAATAAAGAAGAGAACACAAATTTAGGATAATGAGAGAATTGCAATTAAGTAGAAGTAACATAACCGGCGAGGAAGTAGAAGAACTTAGAAAGTCATTAGAGGAGCTTCCGGAAAAGGATGACTAGAATTTGGGCTCAGAAAGTTGAAGTTATAGATCTTAATCAGATGAACGCACCGAGTACCATGAGAGCACTAGCAACTAGATTAAGGCAGCAGAAGGTAGAAAGGGCAGTATTTCAGTTAACAGAGGATGGGGAAAGGAAGTAGAGGAGACTTTCTTGGGGATTCTCTGGATTTTTAAGGAGAGGAAAGTCTGTACTCGCCACAACAGTCAGGAAATCATTCTATGTGACACACCTCATCACTAAGGGCTTTTCATCCAGAAAAAAGGAGGTCATTGTCCCACTGTACTCATCCCTCATTAGACCCTTTATAGAATACAACGCCCCATTTGGTATGTACCTCTCAAGGCATCTGCAACAACTGGAAAGGATGCAGAAATGCCTCACTAAAAGAATCACAGGCCTAAAGCAGATGCCCTATGCTGACCGTCTAAAATAACTCCAGCTCTACTCGGTCGCATATAGCCTACTCAGAGGTGATCTCTGCTTAACATACAATGCCATGTCAAACTCAGAGCTGTTGGGCATGCTGCACTTAAAGAAATCCCAATTTCTCCAAACCACACGCTCCAGGGACCTAATCCTTTGTTACCACAATAAACAGAACATGCTGGAGGGATAGATTCCTGTCCCAGAGACTTCCCATACTCTGGAACAAACTACCCATTCATGTCAAGCAAAGCTCTTCATTGATCCTCTTTAAGAAAAATCTTGATGATTGGGTGGGAAATAGAAAATTCACCCCAGGGATCACTTCTGCAGCACTGCTTGATAGGAGCACAGAAAAATAATTTTCTTGGGTGGCGAAAGCAGGAAACCTTTTTGGCTAGGCTTATATAGGCCTCAGGGCCAATAGCCTAGTACCTACCTATGAACCTGTGATGACAAAAACAATCAGAAAGGGATAAATAGCACCAGTTAAGAGATTTGGAAAGGGGAAGGAAGACTCAGAATGGCAACCCATGTGAAACATAGTTCAGCACACTTTGACGACGACTGAGAAGTCACTATTAGAGATGTTTTCCTAGATAGTGAAAAAAAAAACCCAGCCGTTTTGGAAAATTACCTTGTAAAAAATGCTTGAACATTTTCCAAGGTTACAGAAGTAGTCAGTGAGCTTTCTGATGCAATACAAACATTTAATTCCGGAAAATGAGCTCCTAAGGGCTAAAGTGGCAGATTTGGAGGCAAAGTTACAATATGTGGAGGCAGATCTAGTTGATTAAAAAGACAGGGCAGGAAAAAAGAATGTATGAATTAGTGGCATACCTAATAAAATAACAGGAAAAACATATAAGGGATTAATTCAAAGGCAGTTAGCAACTTGGATGCAACTACTAGGTGCAGAGACAGTTGCAGAGTGTGCACACAGAACTGCTTGGATTCCAGTTAGAATCTCTCAGAGGAACTCTTACCTAATATTGGTTCAGTTTGCTTCTTATCTACAGCAAGAAAAAGGTGCTGTCTGGAAACCTGGGCTGAGATTGTCTTATGGAAGTTCCCTGGTGTACATAGAACATGCTTACTGTACCACCGCAAGAAAAAAAAAGAGCAGCTGTTATCAGAGCCCAAATATTCTGCAAGATTCTGGGACATCATTTTAGACTACTAAATCTTGCACAACTAAGTTTATTACTACAGGACCTAAGACTTGCACAAAACCAGAAGAGGCTCTGAAGGAACCTGAGAAGAACAATACTGTATGAAGGGCAGATAACGCTTTGAATGGCCAGGCGGATGGGAAGAAAGAATTGCAGGAATGTTCTGGTACTGACTAACTTAGATTGTCTGAAAGGTACAAAACACTGAGGAGTAGAGCACACACTGTTCAAACTTTATGTGCTCAAAGGCATAATGGATATCAGGCACAGGGATCTGCAGTTCCTTACTCAAGTAGATGGTAATTTTTGACTTATTTAAAGGTTTGGAAGTAAGACTTTAATGCAAGAGGGAAACAATATTTACAATGAAGAGGTGTGAAAAGTTAAACTGATTCTTGTTTTGAGAGGAAAGTCTGTACTTTTGTTTAGTATTTTTCTTTGAAATATTAAATGGAGGGTTGGCTTGTCATCCGTAGAGTACTATATAGGATGAGTGGCTATGCATGTGAGCAGAGGTTTAGCCTGAGAAACTGGATGGGATGTACCATTAAACTGGAAGGAAGAGACTTCTATATGAAGGATCATTTGTTGAATGTTAGAATAGGATGAGTTTGACTACAAGAGAGACAATTGTGTATAAAAAAAGTAAATATTGTGAGAAACAAGCAATCTAACATGAATAGAAAATCGGATATTTACTCAGAAAAAAGGGTGAGAACAGTCAAAAGAATGCAGATGGTAAGGAGGAATTGCAAAAAACAGTCCCCTTTTCAAATGTTTTATGATACCTACCATTCATACAGGGGGGTAGTAGATGGAGGCAAGCAGTGCAAATGCCCCTACCCTGAAATATGCTTACATTGCTGTTTATAGTTGATGCTGTTATAAAAGGTGGGATTGAAAAGAACGCCTAGACAGCAGTTATTTTGTAAAATGAAGAAAAAGATAAGGGAATTGATAGGAAGGCGGAGGTAGAAGTGCAGAGGGAGAAAGAATCAGCGGGAGTTATTGACAAGTGAATTAAAGGACTGGAATTAATGAGAATTGTAAGATGGGATTTAGGGACTGATTTATAATGGATAAAGTTGATTTAAAGATTCAGTCTTGGAATGTGAATTGATTCATGAATCCAGTAAAGAGGAATGGAATGCTTAAACATTTTGGAAAAGGAAAATGTGAAACTTGCTCTGTTACATCTTAATGAACAAGATCTTAAATTGGCAGGATGGGATATTGAACTACTGACACAGGACAGTTATGAGGAAGGCTACAGGAGACGTGTTATGGCTTTGCAACTAACATGAGGGTGTTTAGAAACAGAGGTGGTTACTTAGCAGTTTTAAAAGAAAATATACATCCTCACAACCCAAGCTGAAATATCTGAAGCTTATTATACAATGTAATGCACTTTCATGAGGGGGTCCTGGTGGTAGCAGGTTATTTGAGCATGGTCTTTGGGGAACAGAAGGGATAATGGAAATTAGGGGAAAGGTGTTGCATCTGAAGAGAATGGAAAAGAGAAGCACCTTTTTATTGAAGTCACTTGGTCTATTAGACATGCCCAAAATGGGAGAGGATAGGTACACATGTTATAGCTCTAAATGGGGGAGCTGGCCACAGTTTGATAAATATTTATGTATAGTGAACATTACAAATTGATGGGTCTGATGAAGGTAGGACTGATGGTTTATTCTGATTATGTTTTTTTTTATTCTAATCCTGCTTTTACTCAGCTAGTTTAAAGACTGAATCAAGAAGTATCAGTGGATGAACAGTGGCAAGTCCCTACTTATTTGTCAGGGAATGACAGTTTTGCTAATAAGGTTAAGGAGCTTTTTAAACCAATTATTGAGAAACTTGAAATAAATAAATTGAGTAGAATGGGACCAAATTAAAAGAATGTTTAGACTATAAGTGCAGCAGTGATTAAAGGGAATTCAAGAGGAGGAAAATAAAGAAGAGAACACAAATTTAGGATAATGAGAGAATTGCAATTAAATAGAAGTAACATAACCGGCAAGGAAGTAGAAGAACTTAGAAAGTCATTAGAGGAGCTTCCGGAAAAGGATGACTAGAATTTGGGCTCAGAATGTTGAAGTTAAAGATCTTAATCAGATGAACGCACCAAGTACCATGAGAGCACTAGCAACTAGATTAAGGCAGCAGAAGGTAGAAAGGGCAGTATTTCAGTTAACAGAGGATGGGGAAAGGAAGTAGAGGAGACTTTCTTGGGGATTCTCTGGATTTTTAAGGATTTTTGAAAGATTTTTAAAGGGAGAGAAAGCAATAAAAGAAAAGGAACAGAGGAATAAGAGAGAGGTGGAAATGTCTGCAGTTTCATTCTGATTAGGGAATGGATTGATGGCCGATATCACTGAACAGGAAGTTAAAACAACGCATAAAGTGTAAGGGAATCTCCCAGACTGGATGGGATCCAAGTTGAATTATGTTGGCTAGGGGGAAAATAAACTAATAAAAAGCCAGGTGTCTTTGACAGGATTTTACAGGGTAAAGAATGTGCAGAATCTTGAAAAAATGAGTTATAATTGATCTTCCAAAACAGGGGAAATCTTAAGGTGGCTAGTTCCTACAGACCTTTATCAGTGCTAAACTATGACTGTAAGACATTGTGTCAATTTTAGCAGATAGATTGCCACTTATATTGGTGAAGTAATAGATTCAAATCAATTTAGGTTTGTGGGAGGAAGATACAAATTTGATAATATTTAAGAACACTTATGATAGTGGAAGATGTTCCAAGGATGGGAGGGGCAGTAGCAGTTGTTTCACTGGATGCAGAAAAGGTCTTTGATAGGGTTTATTGGATTATTTTTTGCATTATTAGAAAGAATGAGCTTCCCTAAGAGTTTCATAGAATTATTGAGAAATATTTATAGAGGGCAACTGCCATGGTGAAAGTTGTTGGAACTATGTTTGACTCATTATTATTAACAAGATGCACAAGGCAGGGATGCCCATTATCTCCTCACCTTTTTGTTGTCTATTTAGAACCCTTGGTCTTATGGTTGCATCAGTCTACTGTGAGAGAATACATATGAGGAGATGTCAAACTGAAAGTGGCCCTGTATGCAGATTATATCATTTTCACTCCAACAAACTTCTCAGGAGCGATATAAAAATACTCTTTCAGATGTTACAGAGAGTTTGGAGAAATCTAGAGATATGAAGTAAATAAAGATAAAACAAGAGTGAATATTAATTTGACTTTAGAGGCAGTGGTCCAAAATCCCCAGTGGTGGACGGACAGTAAGTATTTAGAAGCATAGATAGCAGGAGCTATCTGACAAGGTAATGTGGAAAATTCAGAGTAACTTAATCAGATGGAAACAGTTGAATTTAGAATTGGATCAGAAGTTGCAGGTCTTGCACTGGCATGTGGTCCCATTTCTTTTATATTTAGGACAGAATTTTGATGCCTCCAGAAAGCAGAATGTTAATCTCAGACACTCAAAGGATTTTTGTGGGTAGGGCAAAAGCCAAGAGTAAAGTGGGAGAGGGTGATATGGCAAAGACGCAGTATGGGCTTGGAGCCCCAGACTTAGACTGGCATATTAGGGCAGTATAGTTCTCATTCCTGATGAGAATGAGCAGTAACAGATGAGATAAGTGGTTGAGGATGCTCAGAGCTAAAAATCCATGGTTAGGCTCAGCAGATATAAAGGAGGCGTTTTGGGGAAAGAAAGTGAAACTATTGTTTCCTCCAATGAAAAATGTATTGGGTAAGGAAATAAGCAGAATAATTCAAGGAAAGAAACTGAGATGTTGGAGGGGAGATTTTGTTACTAATCAGTGGAAACATCCAGCACACAGGAAGAAATAATGCAGAGGTAAGGTGGAAACATCCAGGACACAGGAAGAAATAATGCAAAGGTAAGGTTTGGGAGGCAGTTGAAAGTAGTGAAATATTGGGATTAATTGTTAGTATGAGACAGAATCATGAATTGAAGTTACAATTAAAATATGAAGTCACTGCACAAATCTTCCAAGATTACCAAATGGTGAAACAAGAATTTGCAAAGTCAATTTAGATAAACATTGATAAGGAGGAATGATAGAATTGAGAGAGAATGGTTTAGTTTATCTTGGGATCATGTATAATGTATATTAGATGTTTCTAGAAGACTAGAGTGCTTATCTAAGACTAGAGTGGAGTTGGCAAGTTAATAGAGATTTTGATGAGAAACGGTGCAATGTTATCTGTCAAATATCTTGGAAAGCCTTTAGATTAAAGAATTTAGAATATCTGCATGGCAATACTTACTTACAAAAATATTTTTACACACTTGTAAAATTATACCAAATATTTTCATTAATAGATGTGGCAAGACTAGCAAGCTGGTGGCATTAACATTGGCT
Organism: Protopterus annectens; assembly: GCF_019279795.1. Lineage (NCBI taxonomy): Eukaryota > Metazoa > Chordata > Ceratodontiformes > Protopteridae > Protopterus > Protopterus annectens. The sequence continues at coordinate 418,931,796 of NC_056751.1, forward strand.
CTAGATAACAGTCACTGTTGATGTAACACCCCAGCCCCATGTACAAAAATGTGAAAAAGGGGAGTTGTGAATTGTAGATTGTTGGAGGTGTAGAAGGACATAGAGAATCAGGATTGAAAACATACATTTTGGGAGTCTCAAGGGTTATTGGAATACAAGAAAGATCTGCAACATATGTTAGAGAGAAGAGCATTAGACTGGACAAAGGGACTTTTCTATTAGGTTATAGGAAGTGAGGATGAGGACAACAGGCAGATGCTGGAGCTAATTTGGATAATAATGTTTTTGGCTAAAAAGACAATTATAAGGAAATTGGAGCAAACAGAAAGCCCAGCCTTGAAAGAAGTGGAAGAATTAGTGGAAAAGGTGATATAAGAGGAAAGAGAGTTGATAAGAGGGAATAGACAGGCTTTCATAGCACAGTGGCTCCCCTGAGTAAAATGGAAGATGGACAATTGTAGGAGAATGAAGGACACAGACAAAATGCACACTGTCTGAGTTGTTAATGCCTCCTCAGTAAGTGAGCAGGTGACCAGGGATCAGTGTTGGGCTCATTTTTTTGGCATTTATTTCTCTGACTTCAAAACTGATAACACTAATGTCTGATTAACCAGATTTGCTGAACACTGTAAGCTAGTTGTAGTTGTCAAGTCAGCTCAAGACACTTATTTCCTTCAAAGTGAATTAATAAGAAGTTATGTTCTTACCATAACGTTCCATGTGAATTGTTCATCTCGCCTTTGTTCTTACACACGGGGTTCGGAGTTGATCCTCGGCTCCGAATTGGCCGCATCACTAGCTCTGCATCTTCGAGAAAGCTCGAGGCACAGTAATATCCCATGATCCTCAGGTGCTAACCCTCAGATCTAGTTTGCTATACCAGAAGAATCCCTTTTAGAACTGTGTCTAGAACACTTATAAACAGATACTACACAGTGTCTGGAACCCTACTCTCAAATAGAGGAGAAAAGATGCCATTACTAATGTACAATAATATGCTAACAATATCTAGAAAATGCTGAAAAGGAATTCAGTTGAAACCGTTCTCCCAGACCGCAGGACGGAGGATGGAGGGGGGGAATGTAAGAACAAAGGCGAGATGAACAATTCACATGGAACGTTATGGTAAGAACATAACTTCTCAATGTGAAATTGTTCATTCTCGCCATTTGTTCTTACACACGGGTAGCGTCCCTAGCTCCTTTTCCCCGGGTGGCTCAAGGGAGAACATTCCTGAGTACAGTGGAACCAAACGTCGCCCTGTCCCTGGAGCTTTTGTCTAGTTTATAGTGGGCGATAAAAGTATGTGGTTTTGCCCAAGTTGCTGCTGCACAAATGGTATCTAAAGGCAAATGAGCGGTATGGGCTGAAGAGGCAGCGATCGCCCTTGTAGAATGAGCTCTGGGTTTGAAAGGGAGTTGCTATTTCGATTCACCATATACAAAATTTATGCAATCTGAGAGCCATTTGGATAAGGTAACCTTCGTTACTGCCTGTCCTTTCCTTTGATCAGCATATGAGACAAATAGTTGGTCGGACTTTCTGTACTCTTTTGTCCTATGTAAGTAAAATCTTAGTTGCCTGTGAACGTCCAATTTGTGCAATGTGTATTCTAACTTATTGGAATGGTTTTTAAAGAAGGTAGGTAGTTCGATAGATTGATTGATGTTCTGAATCGAACAAACCTTCGGAAGGAAGGATGGATTGGTGTGCAAGGTTACTCTATCTGGATGAAAAATCATGTAAGGGGGTCGGATAGATAGAGCCTGTAGCTCTGAAACTCTCCTGGCGGAAGTGATGGCAACCAGAAAAAGTGTTTTCTACGAAAGGAATTTTAACGGAGTTGTGGCCGCTGGTTCAAATGGGGGAAACATGAGTTGTGACAGCATGAGATTAAGATTCCAAGGTGCTATTGGATTACGAAAGGGGGGATGGAGGTGAAAGGTACCTTTCATGAAGGCTTTACAAAGCCTGTGGGACATAAGAGGACCATCTTCACGGCCAATATGAAAATTAGATATAGCCGCCAGTTGAACCCTTAAAGTGGATGTTGATGCTCCTTCTTGAAAAAGTGTGGTAAGAAAATCTAGTATCTTGTGTACTGGAGCCCCGAATGGATCTATACCTTGTTTGGAGGCCCAGTGCGCAAAACGGTTCCATTTGCTGTTGTACAATTTCCTTGTAGATGGTTTGTGAGAAGATACAATAATTTGTTGTACTGCAGGGGATAGTAATTCCAACCTGGCTAAGATGGGAAGTGGGGCAGCCAAGCTGTCAGTTTGAGGGACTTGAGGAAGGTGTGAGGAACTCCCGACGAATGTGTCAACAGGTCTGGCTCCGGGTCCAGCATCCATGGCTCCTCCACTTGATGAGATTGAAGGAAGGGAAACCAGATTTGTCGAGGCCAGAATGGGTCTATTAGTATTATGGTCCTGTCCAGACGTTTGGCTTTCTGCAAAAACCTGGGAATTAGTGGAACAGGAGGAAAAGTGTAAAGGAGACCCGGGGGCCAATAGTATACCAGTGCGTCCTTGGGGACACCCCCTGTAGGCGGTAACAGGGCAAAGTAGCTTCTGCATTTGGCATTCAATGGGGATGCAAACAGGTCACAGCAAGGCTGGCCCCATCTGCGGAAGATCTCTTCCGCCATTTGAGGTTTGAGGGACCACTCGTGAGGGAACAGGATGGCTCTGCTCAACCTGTCCGCGATTACATTGGAAGTCCCCGGGATGTGTGTTGCTATCAGAAAGCGTCCAGTGGACTTTGCCATTGCCAAATTCTGAGGGCCTCTCTGCATAACGGGTAAGATCTGGTTCCCCCTTGCTTGTTTATGTACCAGACCACTGACATGTTGTCTGTCTGAACTGTCACTGTTCCCTGAGGTAAGGACTTGTGAAAGTGTTGCAGTGCTAGAAACACTGCCCTCAGCTCTAGAACATTGATGTGCAGATTGTACTCCAAGTTGGACCATTGACCTTGAACTGTTTGTCCCTGAAAGAATCCCCCCCACCCTATCAGGGAAGCATCCATGGTTAGAGTTGCTACCGGACTGGGTAATACAAATGGTCTTCCTAGTGTCAGCTCTTGACAGTGTATCCACCACAAGAGATCCTTCTTGCAAAAATTTGTGATCAAGATTTCGTGAGACAATGGAAGTTGTCGATACGACCACTGGACGAATAGCATCCATTGAAGAATCCTCATGTGCATCCTGCCTAAAGGAACTACAATAAGGGAGGCTGCCATCAAGCCTAGCACTCTTAATATCTGTCATGCAGGGACTCTCTTGTTGTGTAGAAGGACCGAAATTTGCTGCCTGAGGTCTGATACTCTTGGTGGGGGGAGAGTAACTTGAGCCAGGGAGCTGTCTAGCTGTGCTCCTATAAATAAGATACGCTGTGACAGCGATAAGACAGATTTTCCAAAATTCACCGTTATGCCTAGTGAAGAGCAAAGACTGAGGGTGTAATCCCTGGCTTGTAGAAGACGATACTCGGTGGTGGTGGATAGGAGCCAGTCGTCTAGATAAGGAAACACCCGGAATCCCCTTCGTCTCAAGTGAGACGCTACTACTGCCATGCATTTGGTGAACACCCTGGGGGCTGAGGTGAGACCAAAGGGCAGAGCGTGAAACTGGAAATGACTGGCTCCCAGCCGGAAGCGCAGGTGATCTCTGGACGCCCTGGCCATCTTGATATGGTAGTATGCGTCTTTGAGATCTATAGAGCACATCCATTCACCCTTCTGCAGAAAAGGAAGGATTGACTAGCGTGACCATCCGGAACTTTTCCTTTTTCACAAAGATATTTAATTTGCTGAGGTCTAAAATTGGCCTCCAGTCCCCTGTTTTCTTTGGAACTAAAAAGAACCTTGAGTAAGTTCCGAATCCTATTTGGTCCGCCGGGACTGGTTGGATGACTCTTTTTGCGAGCAACCTTCCTATGTCTACGGTTGCCTGGTCTCGCAGACTGGGAGGAACGTCTAGGAGTTTTTTTGGAGTTGGGTGGCATTTTGATGAAGGGAATGTTGTAGCCTCTGGTAACTATGCTTTTTACCCAGAAATCTGGTGTAAGATTTAGCCAGGCCACTGGGTATAAAGCTAAGTGACCCCTGACTGCCTCCAGAGTAGGACAGCCGGGCCTGCACTCAGGAGTGCTGGAAGGGCTTTCCAGAGAAAGTCTCTCTGTCGCCCTGATTTTGCAGACCCCCTCTGCTGGCTGGGCGGCGTCTTCCGTTTCTTCCCCCTCCTCTGCCTCTGGAGGGGGCATCACTCTGGGTGTGCTGAAAAGATCCCTGAGTCTTTCGGAACCACATTTTTTCCTCCTCGTTGCCCTTTAGGGTAGGGTCTAGATGGGATGGAAAAACGGACCCCTACGGCAGACAGGGTCTTCCCTTCTTGTTCACACCTCGTGAGAGTCTCCTTTACTTTGGGCCCAAACAAGGAGGCACCATCAAAGGGGGCGTTGGCAAAGGAAGACTTAAAGGCTTCCGCAAAGGAGCATAAGCGCAACCAGGATTGCCTTCTCAGGGCGATCGCTGAAGCTGCCGCTCTACTCGACCCTTCGGCTGCATATGAAATCAGCCTCATGGATGAGTTGACTATGGAGTTTAGGGTGTTAAGTTGTGCTGTCACTTTCTCGGCGACAGCAGCATCTGTATGTCCCTGGAGAGTATCTCCCAGTTCCTTAATGAGATCTCTCTGTAAACGCGTGAAATGCGTAAGGTAGTTGAGCGATCGGATAGAAAAAGTCACCGAACAAAATATGCGCTTCCCATATCTGTCCATTGTCCTAGAATCCTTATTAGGAGGATGGACAGAGGAAGATGATTCAGACATCTCTTTCTTAGTGGCCGCCACCACCACCATAGTATCCACGGGAACCCCTTTTGTAAGATAAGATTTGTCCTGGGGGGCCGTCATGTATTTATTTGGCTTACGAGGGACTGGTTCCACTGTATTGGGTGTTTCCCAAGCCCACTGGGCTATTAGGTCCATGAGATCGTCAAATGACGGGGTCACCCAGGAGGTAGAAGGTTGAGTCCCAAATGCCTTCAGCAAGACCGATTCATCCACAGAAGGGGTAAGGGTTTACCAGTCCCCCCTTTGTTTCAGGATTTCCAAAATGTCTGCAAATGAGACATCCTCAGAGGGGGACCGTGGGGACCCTTCTGTTTCATCTAAATCGGTATCAGATGTGAGAGATTCCTGAGGGAAATCTATGTGCCTCCTCTTGCACAGTCGTTTCCTCGAAACATCCTCAGCGGGAGCTTCTGGGGATGCATCTGAGGAACCAGAGTCGCCCTGTGGGGACTTCTGAGGCATTGGGTCTCGACACTTGGTAGGAGCCGAAGGCACAGAAGTAGAACATGGACCTTTTGGGGAAGGAGACGAAGATACTGATGAAGTATGTGTCTGACCAGACAAGACCTTCCTCATGATGTCAAAGGCACCAGTGCCCCGACCCGAAGATCTGACCCGATCTGAAGAAGGAGGTCGTCTCTCTGGATCGGAACCATGGGCTCTGACACCGAGGATGGATCCGAACTGATCTGAGCTGAGGCACCGAGGGGAAGAGTCGGAACCGATATCTCGGTTCGACTATCCCCCCGGAACCTAGGAAAGATCTTCAGCTCCGAGACTCTCCGGCTGGTTCCGAAGGAGTCAAGGTCAACAGAGCCGATAGCACTACTGGAGGCTTCGGCACCGAGGGCTCTACAATCATCGGTTCTTCGATTCCTAGCTCCGATGACTCGACGGGTCTCGGAGGAGGAAGTGTTGAGGGAACAGGAATAGTCTTGAGTTTCAAAACCAGCTGGGATGAAACCTCGATTAATTTGGACAAAGCCGAGTTCTCCATAAGCTTCTGTACCACTCGGTCCACATCGGAGTTGGAAAGGGGCCTCGAAGAACGGGTCGAAGGGATCGAAGCCATCACCGAGCGAAGGATAGCAGACGGTGGTACCTCTGACACCGGCTCCAAGACCTGAGCCTCGTGCAGAGATAAACTCTCGACACCTGGCACCGAAGTCATAGGAGCCGGCATCCGAATCTGAAAGGTGCTCAGAGCCGATGACTTGGGCTCCGACACTCTTGAAGACTTCGACCCCTTCCAAGACTTGGATACCTGTTCAGCCTTGTCCAGGGCCTCCTGAAATTCGGGTTTAAGCAACCCTCTGTCAACCAACTTCCTGCGTCTTTCCAGCATGACTCTCCCACTAAAGGAATGACAAATGGAACAGTCTTCCTGCAAGTGGAGAGGGCCAAGACAGTAGACACAGGATGAGTGGTTGTCAGTAATGGACATCTTCTGTCCGCACTGACACCTTTTAAAACCAGTTTTGGTCTTTTCTGACATTTTGAAGTAAAAAAAAAAATCCAAAAACACAGCACACTTAAGAAAAAATCCCTATATAATGTTAAGTGTAATAATAATAAACAATTTAAATGTAATATATATATAAAAATGTAAAACACACAGCACACTAAGATATATATATATATATATATATATATATATATATATATATATATATATATATATAGAATAGAAAAAAGAAGTTGTTAAAGGCAAAAAATTTTTAAAATACTGTCAATCCTGACAGAAAAAACCCGAAGGCCTTAACTAAAGAATTTTTAAACTAACTAAACTAGTCTAAATAACACCTATATTATAATACTTATTTAAACACTAAAATATGAGTATAAATCTGTAGAAAGAGAACTATATATTAAGAAAAGTAGAAAAAAAATATACTGGCCCGAGCCTCTCAATGTGATCTGCTGCTAGCGGCAAACTAGATCTGAGGGTTAGCACCTGAGGATCATGGGATATTACTGTGCCTCGAGCTTTCTCGAAGATGCGGAGCTAGTGATGCGGCCGACTCGGAGCCGAGGATCGGCTCCAAACCCCGTGTGTAAGAACAAACGGCGAGATTGAACAATTTCACATCATGAGTCAACATCTGGTGCATGGAAAAAGGGCATAAACTAAATGCCAAGAAATGCAGTATCATTTCTTTTGGGGGAAAAAACAAATTGTATCAGCCTACTCCTTTGGTAAAACCTCATTATCAAGTGAGTTAGTGATAAGATACATTGGCAACTGGGTGGATGGCTCACTTTCCTTTGATCACCACATGATAACTGTGGTTAGGAAATCTTTCTATATCTTGCAACTGTTTGCCAAATGCATCTCTTGTCAAATCAAAGACCTCATTGTTCTCTTATACTTTGCCCTAGTCAGACTTAATATGATATATATTTTGGCATGTATCTTACTACACATATCAAAAAAATTGAAAAAGAACACAGAGGTTCCTAACAAAAATGATCTCTGGCCTCAAACATCTTAGCTAAAAGGAGAACTTCAAGTTGTTATCACTTTACTGATTGCTGAATATGCTTATGAGAGGGGATGTGTGACTCATTTACTGTGCCCTCAGGGATCCTGCTATCCTTCACCTCCTTTTTCTTAAGTTGAATAGTGCAGCCAGCACTAGAACAAGAGATATCAAACTACATCAGATAATAAATAAAACTAGATGCAGAGATAAGATTCACCACCCAGCATCTCCCTCTGCTCTGGAATTGGCTTCCCCTACATGTCAAGCAATGTGATTCCTTGCCATCCTTCAAGCATACCTTGGACAACTGGATGGGCACCCTTAAATTTACAAACATAATTTATATGCCTTGCTCTCCTTGAAAGGGATGGTAGAGCCTGAGGGTGGTTATTTGCAAAGCACACCTTGCCTTTGTCAAATTGCCTTGAATTTCCTATGATCCTTCGATCCTCTGATCTGCAGGCTCTCATATACAAAAGCAGCCCATGTTATTTTACTATATCTTGTAACTCTTATGAAATGGATTTACAAAAGCAAAATATGTTAGTATATTAACTGTGATTTCACATTCATAGTTAAGCATACTAAGAACCGGATGTTAGGAATGTATATATATTTTACTACTTTCCCCTTTGCTTTATCAAATTTCAATTCACTGAAGCTTCATTTGGATGAAACAAACTGTCTGAGGGCACAGTTCAGTGAAACAATGACAAAAAACATTCTCATTGCACTGCCCCACTTGACCCACCCCATGTTGGCAGCTTCACCCCCACCCTTACTTATATGTACTAACTCAATGGTTATACAACTGTTAGTAAAACAAACAAACAAAAAAACACTTAGAATCTCTGCCAACACACAAATAGAAACTGCACTAACACCTATTTCATATATAAAAGTGATCAGGCAGTTCAACACCAATGAATAAAAATCAAAGAGTTTTAATTCATCCACTTTCTTTTCACTAAATCAAGTATAAGAAAACTGTTTCACTACAGTAAGCTGCAAAGCTTATCAGGTAAAACAAAAACAACCCTTGTTTAATACTGTCCTGGGTGAGCAGAAACATAAAAGCAGCATATGTTTAGCGTTCTACATTAGACCTCTGTGTCTTGCTGTAAAGCCAAGTATTATCTGCATCTCTGAGGCAGTGTAACCTTGGAGTTGATATATTTAGTTGTGGTGGTTGCAGGCAGAGGCCTTGCATCAAGGATACAAAAAGATTATATATTATCCTAATACAGAAATGTAACACTTCTATGTCAGTTTTAAATTAATTATCCTATGCTACTTTACATACAGTTTACTAAAATAGAACTGACTATATAAGTTTTCTTTTTTATCATTACTTGATTTGTTTGTATCACGTTTTAAGATTCATCTATACAGAAGGCACTGTATGAACATTTAGCTATATTTCACATTTTGTTCCTGTTATTTTGTTTCTTCTCCCATCTCTTGTGAATACTTTTATGTAGAAAAAAATTCTCCAGATTTCCCATGTGGATTGATTAGCCATAATTTCAATAAACTGTTAACCTTGGAGATGATTATTTTAGAGAAGAAAGTACAGCGGGATCTCCCCTTGCATTTATTATGTATTAGGTTTTGTCCCCATGGAAATAATTTTTCATGCTTTTTATGGCATGTACTGTAGAATCATGATTATTTGTAGATGGGTTATTGTTTTAGACAAATACAGTACATGGGGTTGGGGAATCGTGTTAACTGTTGCCATCTTCTTGATTCAGTACCATATTCCTGCCTTCTTCAACACTTATACCTGAATGTTGCAGATCTTCTTTCACACAATCCGTCCACCCCTTTGCTAGATGTCCTCATTTCCTCGTACCTTCTTCCTGTCTGTAAGAGAAAACTGGAGCTCCAGAACTTCAGTAAAAAAGGTAAGCGCTTTCGCAGAAAACAAACCCTCTTCTTTAGAACATATAAAAAGTTACACAAATCACCCACATATATATAAAAATACATTCTCCAGTGAAAATAATCTTACAATCTAAAAACACTGTCCACTGGAGCAAGGAACTGGCCAGTAAAGATGTGCTGTGTCAACACACCCCTTTAAAAACATGAATATTAAAACAGTGACATGGAAAACATATCAGAACCAATAGTATCATGAAAAAGGTACACACCTCTCTGATATTTAAATATTAATATTTTAAGGAGCCGAGACTTAAGAGCCGGCTTCAAAGGCACATGGTCATTCATCCCTGGAAATACATTTCCTTTCAAAAGAAGTATCCATTTCATTTCTTTCTTTTCAGTGATATTCTTAAAGGCCCTACACCTCAAATCTTCAGACACTAATTCTAATACAAGAAACATAAAACTGAGCCTTTTCTTTAACATGTTGAGCTAATGTATTCATACTCTTCTGATTATGTATGTTCCCCGTGTGTTCTAGAATCTTTTCTTTAAACATTCTATTGATCTTCTGTACCATACAGTAGTACTGGTTGCACTACTGTCTTGTACACCTTACGTTTCAGCTTCTTTGACATTCTTCTGTCATAGACTACACCTGACACTCTATGCCAGTTGGCTGCAGTTCCTCTGATTCTAGCTTTGACCTCTTCATTCAGACTTCCTATTTCCTCAACCACCCCTCCCCGATACTTGAATCTATTTACCTGTTCCACTATCTTCCCTTCTATCTCAATTCTCAGCTTCTTCTGATTTCCCCAATTTGCTGCTATTACTACTGTCTTATCTGTACTTCCGCGGTGGTGCAGCAGTAGCATTGTTGCCTCACAGCAAGAGGTTCTCCCATTCAATTCTCGGCATGGGTTGGGAGTGCCTTCTGTGTGGAGTCTGCATATCCTCCCCGCAGTCAAGTGGGCGTTCGAAAGGCATGCGTTGAATGGGCATGCCTTCGTTGAAAGGTTGGGCGTCGGGCTGGCAACTCGACACCATAAAAAACAACTGCCAATCATTTAGGATTATAGGTGTGTACTAGGCCAACGGCCCTGGAGCCTTTACAAGCCTTGCCCATAGAAGTGCCCTGGCATCATGCCCCCATTAGTTCCCTGTGCCTCTAGCAAGTAGAGCCACTGGAGTGATTCCCAGAGTGAACTTTCTATTTCCCATCCACTCATCAAGATTTCTCTTGAAGAGGGCCTGTGAGGTGCTCTGCTTTACATGTGTGGGAAGTCTATTCCAGAGCATGGGCTGTCTCTGGGTTAGGAACCTGCCCTTCTAGCATGCTCTGTCGATTGTGGTAACGAGGTTGAGGTCCCTGGAAAATGGGGTGCACAGGGATTGGGATTTCTTTAGGTGTAACATTTCTAACAGGGCTGGGTAAGACATGGCTTTGTAAGTCAAGCAGAGATCGCCTCTTAATAGACAATATGAGACAGAGAAAAGCTGGAGTTTTTTGAGTCTGTCCATGTAGGGCATGTGTTTAAGGCCTAGGATCCTCTTTGTGAGGCACTTTTGTGGCCTTTCCAGCTGATGCAGGTGTTTAGTGAGGTACATGCCAAATGGGGCATTATACTCGATGATTGGTCTAATGAGGGAAGAGTAGAGAGAGATGATGACCTCTTTCTTCCTGGATGCAAAACCCTTGGTAATGAGATGTGCCACATAGAAGGACTTTCTGACCACAGTAGCAATGTGGTGGTAGAAGGAGAGGTTGCTGTCAACCTGTGTCCCCAGATCTCTTATAACTCCTTCAGTGTTCAGTGGGCCACCATCAATGTGGTAATTAGTGGGAACTGAGTTTTTTCCAAAGGGAATGATGACAGATTTTTTGGCATTAAGCTTAAGGCCACGGTTTCGACACCAGTCGCTGGTCTCAGTGAGGCCTTTCTGTAGGATGTCTACATCACTTGGGGAGTTAATAATGGCTCCCAGCTTGCAATCATCAGCAAAATTGGTCAGCCGGAGTCCCTCCATGTTGGCCTGGACTTTGGAGAAGTAGATACCAAACAGGAGAGGACCCAAGACTTATCCCTGTGGGACTCCACTCATGACTGATCAGCAGTCTGATTTGGAGTCTGCTACTTTCACACTGTGGGTTCTATCTGTGAGCCAATTTGCAACCCATCTAGTGATATAGGGGTTGATGCCTAGTTTGGTGAGTCTATCAATAATTCCTGAGTGGGGAATGGTATCAAAGGCCTTGGCCAGATCAAGGTAGGCTGTATGAACTGCCTTGCCCTCATCCACAGCTCTGGTGACTGACTCATAGAAATCAATTAGGTTGAGCAGGCATGATCTACCCTTCACAAAACCAAATTGTGTGGGATCCAGAGATTGGAGATTCCCTATATCCTTGTTAATTAGCTCCATGAGGATGCGCTGCATAGCCTTACATATCAGACTCGTCCGGCTAATGGGGTGATAATTCCCAGGGTCTGTAGTCGCTCCTCCTTTATGGAGAGGGATGACTGTAGCAGTGCACCATTCTGTAGGGAGAAAGCCTGAGGTGAATCTGTGATTGAACAGGGCACACAGGTGTGGTGCCAGTTCACTTTATAGTTCATGTAGAACACAGCCAGGGATATTGTCAGGCCCCATGGAAGCTGTATTCTTGGCCTTGGACAATGCAGCTTTAACTTCTGCTGCAGTAATGCTGGGTGCCTGGCATTCTTCTAGTATTGTGATTAGTCCTTTAGGGGGGAGGGAAGGGTAAAGTTGGCACTGAATCTGTCGGCCAGTATGTTGGCAATATCTGTTGGCTCAGTATAGGAGGTTACCATTGTGCAGTAACTCAGAGCAAATCTGGGTATTGCCATGGAGATTCTTGATATTTGCAGATCGGAGTTCCGCTGTGGTGACCCCTAACTGGGAAAAGCCAAAAGACAAACAACAACAACAACCACTGTCTTATCTGTGCTTAGTTTCATCCCATGTGCCTTCAGTTTTGCATTCCATTGCTCTGTACTTTGCTGGAGTTCTTGCTCAGAGTCTGCCTGTAATGCCACATTATCTGCACACAGCAACTTTGTTGATCTATCCCCTCCAACCTGTTTACTAATGTAGTCCACCACCAGTATGAATAGCAGTGGGCTCAGAGCTGAACCCTGGTGTACACCCACTCTTACTGGGAGCCCCTCTGTGAAGCTGAACACTTTTCATACTCGAGTCATTGGGTCCTTGTACATGGCCTGCACTAATTATACCAATGTTTCTGGGACTTCGAACCATCGCAGTACTGCCCAGATCAGCTTTCTTGGGACCTTGTCTTATGCTTTCTCCAACTCTAGGAATGCTGAGTTGGACTCTTTTCTCATTTCTAGCTTCTTCTAATGTATCTGTCTCACTGCAAACATTGGGTCAGTTGTCCTGCATCCTTATCTGAATCCAAACTGCTCATCTCCCTTCGACATTCTACTACTCTGAGTATCTGTTTATCAGTCACCCTCTCTAGCACTTTCATGCAATTTTATAGGAGTCTGATGCTTCTATACCATCCGCAGTTGTGGATATCCCTTTTGTTCTTGTACACTGGCACTAGTATGCTTATTCTCCAGTCATCCTGGATACACCTTTCTCTTCACACTGCTATGAGCACCCTCAGGAGCCATTTCTCCCCATCTCACCCAGCATCTTTATCATATCTGCTGTAACCTCATCTGAGCCTGCTGCTTTCCCTGACTTAATTTTTCTTAGTGCTATTCTTACCTCATCTAGGGTAGGCTCCTCTTCTTCTCTCAACGTAGGCTGTTTCTGGGGCAGTATAGCTTCTGTGGGTTTTCTTCATTCAGAACCTGCTGGAAATACTCCTTCCATCTGCCTTTGATGTCCTGTGGACTGGCGAGCAGGTTGTTGTTGGCATCCCTTATAAGGGGTGTATCTATCTTCTTTACCTTTCTTTGTTTGCAACCTCATATAATTTCTTTGTGCCACCTACTCAGTCACATTCCAGAAGTTGGTAAAGTGCCTCTGATGCCCTATTCTTTGCTATTGCAACTCCTTTCTCAGCTTCTTTGTTAGCCAGCCAGTATTCCTTCATAGCCTGGTCAGTCTTTTCTATCCCCACTTTTTCCAGCACTCCTTCTTTCTTTTGATGACTTCCCGGACTTCTGCATTCCACAACCAGCTTTCCTTATATACCTTATTTCCATACCTCTGTTCCATACTATCTGTTCTGTAGTTATCATACATGCTGTTTGAGGTACTGCCATTCTTCTTCAACTCCACCTATTTCCTCCTCTTTATGGGGTGATAGAGCCCTGAGTAATTCCATGAACTGTTGTATTTTCCCTTCAGTCAACTTACAGGTCTTCAGCCTGGTCTCTGTTCACCTTAGAGCTTTCTCTGACCACTGTTTGCAACTGATTGTGGCAACCAGTAGTTTAAGCTGTGGGCTGACTGTTTCACTGGGGATGGCTTTGCAATCATTGATTCTACCCCAGTGCCCTTTTCTTACTAACAGAAAGTCTACCTGAGTTGCATGTTGTCCACTCTTGTATGTGATCTTGTGACTGTATCTCTAATGTCTGTCTATTGTCTGTCACTACAGCATAATCCTTTTTCTAATATTCAAGATCTCAGTTCCACATTGACTACTTTTGCTTATAGAAATGGTAGACAGACAATTTAATTTTGATTATTTGGCCACAAATTAAGTTTTATATTCATTTAATTTTTATTTTCCTCATTTATAGACCTTTGCTTTTTCTCCAAGAGTGAGATTACAATTGCTTTCCAATATTCCCACATTTCCTACCATTTTATATCTTTATTTATTTATTTATTGTCATTTCCTGAAGTATTTAGATTCCAAAATATGAATCCATTATGTTGTATTTCTTAGAAATACAGGTTGTAGTTCTCAAAACTTGCAAAGTAAAATACAATTTTGTCCATTTTGTTGATGAAAATATTGATGATAGAGAACAGATCTGTTCATGTACTAAGCCTGTCCAGATCCTAAAGGGATTTACAAACTCCTCCATAGTTTTTTTAATTGTGATGCACTCAAAAGCCATTTTTTACCCCTAGAGTATGATTAGTCATATCTAAAAAGTTTAATACATTTAGAGACATTTCTTTTTTTTTTGGTGGGGGGGGGGTTGGAGCCAGAGTGAGTTGGACAATGGTGTGATTGTCATTTCAAGGAGTAATCAGAGCTGAATGTCATCTGTACAAAGATGCTGTTTTGGGTTTTGTTTTCCAGGATGCTCAAAGCAACCCAAAGCCCCATGCATAGTGGTTTGTCCATTGTAGTCCTTACTTATCATAATTAACTCAGAGGTCAGTATACCTTGGGAAAATGCAATTTACCCCTGCATCACAACTTTTTTTTTTTTTTTTTTTTTTGCAAAACTGTGGATTTTGCACAATTGCTCCTTACTGTGCTGTAACTCTCACAACTGAGTATTGATGTGCAAACTACTTTCATTTTTGTAGAATTTTTATTTAAAGAACTGTTTTTGGTGAGTACGTGTATGAAGCAAGGGCACTATCTGGTCATGTGACTAATACAGAAATATACAGTATGCAACTCTTTTTCAGAATTATACATTAAATTGAGCACAGACTGAACGAAGCTTGTTAATAGCTCATGGTTTTAATCTCCATATTACCAGACAGTATTCTTTCCATAAACTGTAGTGCTTAACTACATTTTTGAAGGGTTTTACAAAATTAAGAATGGACTTTCTGTAAAGTGGTCTGACACTGGTTGCAGAGATGTATTTATTTATTTACATTTCTTAACTCAGAATGCCCAGCTTGGAGATTCCATTATAATTAGGAATGAAGGCCACAAGTAGCAGGATAAATTCAAAGAAACCAGGTTTATTCCAAAACGAACACACGATAAAAGTTAGCGCTTTCGTCTTGCTTCATTGAGCAAGACTTCTTCAGACAAATGGAACAAACAAAACTCAACATATTTAACCATTTTAAAAAGTCATATGACCACATTTATATAAATTAATTGAAAATCAAAAAGGTGCAGTTCCCTCCAAAGTTAATTTGATACACTTAAGAACAGAAAGATTCGATGCATTTATAAAACAGTGTGCAAATGAGAAACAAAGTGCTTACATACTGCCCAAAAAATATTGTTGGGACTGTTGTATTATATTATACTATAATAAATAAACTGACAAAACAGTCATGCGGTGTAATGGTGAACAAACCATAAATAACCTGTTCTAAAAAGCGGACATTGTGTTATTTTAAAATGCTTATGTTAAGCTGTTTGTGTTAAAAGAAAAATATAACTATCTTAAAAACTTCATATTGTGAAAAACATACTATAAACCTGTTTATGATAAAATATGGTAAAAAACATGTTTTAAAAAAACACTATTAAAGCTATGTGCTATCAGACAATGCAGGAGAGTGTGTTCTTCATAATACAAAACATAAATAAGTAATAAAAGTCACACAAGTTAAAAAATAATAAAAGTCACACAAGCTAAAAAATACGTCACACAAGCTGAAAACATACTGTACATTTCATCTTTGCAAGCTCCTTAATTTTAGGACACAGGCTAAAGAGCATAAATCGTTTAAACCTGGAAGGTTATATGCATTCACTTTTATCTGCCATAGTAACACACAATTCTAATTTCAAAGAATGGGGGCCTCCCCTGGGGTCTTGTTCTACCTGATCTATGGCCCTAAAAGAAAAGCTATGTTGGGGGGTTTCGTGAATATGTTTAGCTAATGCATTTTCTAGTTTACATTTCCTAATACTGTACAAATGCTCATAGACCCTGTCCCTAAAATTACTGTCGGTCTTACCTATATAAAAACACGAACACAGTTTGCAGCTTCCCAGATAAACAACACCTTTTGTAGCACAATTAAATATTTTACTGGTGCAGTATTTTTTGTTCCTGATAGTAAAAGAGTTGCCTACCTCCATGTACCTGCAGTAATTGCAGGTTTCACATTTGTACATGCCTGATGCCCTTGCCAGTGGAACTCTGCTTCTTTCTAATAGGTTCTTAAAGTTGAATCCTTTTCTATAAACAATTTTTGGCTTTGGCCCAACTATGCCACCCAAGTGTTCATCTGAGATTAGTAAATTCCAATTCTTAAATAAAATTTGACGTATATCAAAAACATCTACACTAAAAGTGGTAATAAAAGTTACTTTAAATGGATTCAACGTGTCAGGTTGATTTTGTTCCCTGTTGGGCCAATTGTTAGCGTTAATGCCAAAATGTGCTGATAAAAATATATAAAGACAGGAGGAGTAAGGTATTTAAAGCTAGAATTCACAGAAAACACACCTATTCCAATTAATTTCTCCACTTCACTAGCTGTCACCCCTGCCAGCAAAAGAGATCCTGTTGTCAAGGGCCAACTAGTCAGAGCGGCCCAGATGGTCTCTGACGACAATGATTTAGAGATAGAATTTCACACGTTACGTGATATGTTTTTGAAACGAGGGTACCCCCTCTCATTATTGGAGGAATTGATTGGTGAGGTGCAGTATAAGAGGAACAGTGGCATATTTATTCCAATTTTATCAGCACATTTTGGCATTAACACTAACAACTGGACCAAAAGGGAACAAAATCAACCTGACACGTTGAATCCATTTAAATAAAGCACTTTGTTTCTCATTTGCACACTATTTTATAAATGCATTGAATTTTTCTATTCTTAAGTGTATCAAATTAACTTTGAACGGAACTGCACCTTTTAGATCTTCAATTAATTTATATTAATGTAGTCATGTGACTTTTTAAAATGGTTAAATATGTTGAGTTTTGTTTGTTTCATTTGTCTGAAGAAGTCTTGCTCAATGAAGCAAGACGAAAGCGCTAATTTTTATCATGTGTTCGTTTTGGAATAAACCTGGTTTCTTTTATCCTAATTTATCCTGCTACCTGTGGCCTTCGTTCCTAATTTTGCATTCCATTTTCATTGGCGCCTCAGGAAGGCAATTCCAATACAATAAACAACAACAATGAAACAGGGAAGAGTAGACATTATAAAGTTAAAAATAAACAAGACATAATTCAATTAATGTACACTGCATAGTCCCCAGCAAAGTAACATAATCAATTAAAGCACTGACATACATGTAATACATGAAGTAAAGTTTCTAAAGCAACTATTGATACAATTTAATAGCAAGTGTATGTAGTAAGTGAAAAAATACTCATTATAGCTTAAGTCAGTTGATATAGCTAACAGTTGCACAGAAAGAGAACCAAATAGCAAGTGTTATACATTAGTCTCTTTGTAAGATAACAAAGTTACTACTTCCTGGTAATGTTGGCAGTCATTGTTAGGATCTTTTCTGCAGGGAATGTCTTATCAGGTAAGAGTCATTAGTCCATGTATGTATATCAACTATTCCCATATGATCTTCAACAATTAAAATTGGTAGACAATGGTGCTAGCAACCCTTTGTAATAGCTCCTTTATTATTCAGAATATGCTTGGTCCATTGATGTATGGGGATAAAACTCTTAAGTACATTCCAGAAAAACCTGAGTTTGATTAGAGGCATGTCCATCTGTTGGAGTTTTTGTGAAGATGAGGTGCATAGGTGTCCTGGGAGGAGGGGGTGGACTGAAACCATTCAATTCAACAGTCCCTTAGTGAAGAGACAACACTGAAAGGAATGGTCCATGTAGGGACATTTGAGCATCAAGCCTCTTTGGTGATAACGCTCATCATAAGTGCACAAGAGTGTGCACTTGCACTGGGGAGAATGTTGTGGCCCAGTTGTGATGCAGGCCACCATGTTGTGACACAGTCAGTTGTTCCCTTGCCCAGGGAAGAGGTTGGGATACATTTAATATGCCTTCATGGCCAAGATACTAGTAAGGGCACAGATAACCCTTATGGATTCCTGTGTGCCATCTCCTCTGGGTGGTTCTTTGCCCAATCCTGAGCATACCTAGTATAGGGGAATGAATGGATAGAGTGCAGCTGATGCAGGGACAATGGATAGCAGCCTCGGGGGCAAAAAGTTCCTAGAAAAAAAGACATATGCAGAAAGTAAGCATGTCCCAGTTGTACAAGCACTGTACCAGTGGCATGCTTCAGTACATTTAAATATGTATCTTGTATTCGTTTATGGATGAGGTAATAATTCATAACCATCTCATCTCAACAGAGGTGTATATATATATATATATATATATATATATATATATATATATATATATATATATAATATATATATATAGAGAGAGAGAGAGGTATATATAGAGGGGTTGATTAGTGATCATCAGTATGGTTTCATGCCAGGAAAGAGCACTACAGGTGCGATGTTTGCTCTGAGAGTGTTGATGGAGAAGTACAGAGAAGGTCAGAAGGAGTTGCATTGTGTCTTTGTGGACTTAGAGAAAGCATATGACAGGGTGCCTAGAGAGGAGTTGTGGTATTGTATGAGGAAGTCGGGAGTGGCAGAGAAGTATGTAAGAGTGGTGCAGGATATGTACAAGGGTAATGTGACAGTGGTGAGATATACTGTGGGAGTTACAGATGCGTTTAAGGTGGAGGTGGGATTACATCAAGGATCAGCTCTGTGCCCTTTCTAAGTGGTGATGGACAGGTTGACAGACGAGATCAGACAGGAGTCCCCATGGACTATGATGTTTGCAGATGACATTGTGATATGTAGTGACTGTAGGGAACAGGTTGAGGATACCCTGGACAGATGGAGATATGCTCTAGAGAGGAGAGGAATGAGGGTCAGCAGGACTAAAAATATATGTGTGTGAATGAGAGGGGGGATAGAGGAATGGTGAGGATGCAAGGAGTAGAGGTGGCGAAGGTGGATGAGTTTAAATACTTGGGATCAACAGTTCAGAGTAATGGTGAGTGTGGAAGAGAGGTGAAGAAGAGAGTACAGGCAGGGTGGAGTGGGTGGAGAAGAGTGTCAGGAGTGATTTGTGACAGACTAGTACCAGTAAGAGTGAAAGGGAAGGTCTACAAGAGGGTAGTGAGACCAGCTATGTTGTATGGGTTGGGGACAGTGGCATTGACAAAAAGGCAGGAGTTAGAGCTGGATGTGGCAGAGTTAAAGATGTTAAGATTTGCACTGGGTGTGATGAGGGTAGACAGGATTAGGAATAAGTATATTAGAGGGTCAGCCCCATGTTGGACGGTTTGGAGACAAAGCCAGAGAGGCAAGATTGTGTTAGTTTGGACATGTGCTGAGAAGGGATGCTGGGTATAGGGGGAAAAGGATGCTAAGGATGAAGCTGCCAGGTAAGAGAAAAAGAGGAAGGCCTAAGATAAGGTTTATGGATGTGGTGAGAGAGGACATGCAGGTGGTTGGTGTGACAGAGCAAGATGCAGAGGACAGGAAGAAATGGAAACAGATGATCCGCTGTGGCGACCCTTAATGGGAACAAAAAAGAAAAAGAAGATCATCTCAACAGAGGAAGATGGAATGATATATCATGAAAAACGGGCAATGGTATATCTTACTTAGAGGAAGGGTATTACACAAGTATGTAATGCTTTTTTAAGATATATAATTCTGTACAAAGTGAACAAGCCCACCAAAATATTGTGGAGTGTGTTGTACTCCCATGTAAATCACCCATCTTTAAAATATAAATTTGTTAACACCAAAACTCAGCGTGAGCAGGACACTACCACAGAATACTCAAGGGGAAGCACTGTTTAACACAAGAAAAAAATACAGTACATAAGCTACTAATAAAGAATCTGGGCTCACACAGCATGCATTGGTGACCTAATGATATGCCTCTAATTTTCATTTCAGTGCAACTAGCTATTCTATATATTGAAGACAGTAAACATCATATACCTTGACTGGTGAATTATGTGAGCTGCTCTTAGATCCCAGACCTATTTTTTTCTGCTGAGCAACTATTTGGAATGCATTATTTTGCTCTGTATCCTGAAAGCCATTTCATTCGAGGTATGCCTTTTGCAGCAAATCAATTGTGAACCAGACCAATAGGAAGCAGAAGGGAGAAATGTAGGGTTTGACAAATATATTAGGACTAAAAGGAGATCTCAAAATGTTAAATAAATATTTTTTAAAAAGTACAGTAAGAAAGAGTACATACAGTAACTATTACTGCACAAATAATGTTCAGAAGGCAGCTCAACAGCACCAATGTTTATATGAAGTGTACTTAACACATTACAAAAAAACAGAGCATGTAACATTTGTCCATTAGTGTAGGTCATATTAGGCAGGGTTTGCAGAAGGGAATGGAATCAGATGTATGACCAGTATAGAAGTAACAGCTGGTACATAACCCCAAGCAGGCAAGTACCTGGCACACACACATATGTGTGTGTGTGTGTGTGTGTGTGTGTGTGTGTGTGTGTGTGTGTGTGTGTGTGTGTGTGTGTGTGTGTGTGAATGTGTGAGTGCGCACACTTCTCAGTCTTTCTTCCTAATTGCAAGTCTCCCAATTAACAGAGGATTGGGCAGCAATGTGTTCCAGTTAATGGAACTTTCCATTTATGCAACCATAAGCATGCTGTTGTCAACAGTAAATGAGGGATTGTGAGTAACCGTCCAACATAATCAACGCACTGTTATACAGAGCCACTTTTCTTTGTTTCCACTAAAAATATGGTGAGATAGTTAATGCTTCCTTCAGGTTCTTTAAAGAAGAATTTTGTCTTCTTAGATGGCAAACCATTGAAAATATGGTGAGACAGGAAAAGTTGCTTTCACGGTACTTTTTCAGTAGATGATTATTTTCATAGACTGATGTCCACAGGAAATGTGGTCAAATAGACAAAGCTTCATTCATATTCCTTTTTCAATAACTGCTTATTATCAACTTAGACCACTCGGTACCCTTTAGTTACGTTACAGATGAGGGCAACTAGTCCCACAACCATTAGCCCCAGTATCACCACTGTGATGCTCAACCCAGTAATGGTGCCTGCAAAGGAAAGGAGAAGTACAGTAAGACTGCAAAACTTTAGGGTATGAGAAAGTTTTTTCTTTTTTGACATCTTTGTTAAATCATATTTTAAACAATGTCATAGGTGCACATTAATAGAAAATAAAACAAACCATAGTAACATTTTTTTCATTGTTTTTCTTTCATGCAGTATTCATATATGTTTTATTTTAAACTATCATTCACTCCAGCATTACATAAATCGATCAATTCCTGCCTTCCATAAAACTCCTCCTCAACATTACTCTGCATTTATATTTCCTATAAATTCCATTTATTTCTGTGTAATTTGCTCTTTCCTTTTTCTAAAAATCACACCCCTGGTTCTTTTAGCTCATTTACATTATTCAGTACTTAAGTTAAAGTTGGTATAGAATTTGATTTTGATTTACATTTTCTAGTAATTACTTTTTTTGGTAACCAGTAGCATTTAGTAAGGTCTTACAATGTATAAACAATTCAGATCCCCTGTCCCAGCTCAAAATAATAATAATATCCTTAGTTACAACAATTTAAAATCTACCAACTACAATATTCCCAAAGAAATATGTTCCTAATTGCCTCTGTCTATCCCATCCCACCTGTAGCATGTTACTGTCTGCTTGAGGAAGAAATCACTGAAGTCTGCTTGGGATATAAAAATATATGTGAACACTTCCAAGCATAACCCTTACATTTTCTGGACTTTGTTACATACTTGGGATCTATACAGATGTCCCCACATTGTTCCTTTGTAAATTCCCTTTTGAGTTTGTCTTCCCAGAATTTTCTAACTTTTCCTGACTAATTCTTATAGTTATCAAGAAATATTTTAAGTGCCCTACTAATTATCACTTTTTAACAACAGCTTATATTCTAGACTCAACTAAAAATTCTACCAGAGCTGGTCTTTCACTTAGCGCATACTTTGTTATCAGTCCCTGATAGTAAAGTCTGTCTCTAGTTTGCAATCCAAACTTCTAATTGGCCTCATCCCACTGGATTACATTTCCTTCTCTGGTTTGTTAATTTTTTTGCCAGTAAATCCAAACACCATCTTGTTTATTTTCTATAGCTCTACTTGTAATCATCTCTACTGGTAAAATCTCCATTCCTGTGTTCTGTGTTGAATATGTTCTTAGAATGCTTTCTGCTACTTTATGAATGCAATATTCTGTATGGTTGTTATTTTCCTTAGGGACCAACACCTAAAATCTTACTTTCTCTAATTCCCTGACCCCTGTTACAACATGATCTCTTTCCACTATGACTTATAACCTTCTTCTTGTGTGACATATACAAGCCTTAACTGTGTAGCAGTCAATCCCAAACCACCTTGTTCTATTGGGAGGATCATCTTATCCTTGCCCTCTTCCTCTTCCAAATAAATTCCTTCAACTCTTTATTAACTGTTTTCCACAACTTCTCCTCTGATTGATAAAAAGTATGCCTGACCTGTGTATAAAACTAAAGAGACTAAAAATTTCTCATCATTTGTATCTTACTATCCAAATCCATAATCAAGTGCTTTTAGTTTCTCAATTTTTGTATTACATTTTGTTTACTCTCTTCCCACATAGCTTTAACTGCCAAAACAGAGTCCTTTTTAATCTGTATACCTAAATTCTACTTATCATGCCCATATGTACATTTGGGTTTATTTCAAAACATCAACTTACCACATTGTCGAAACACAGTTCATCGAGACCACATCAGCGAAACCTTACAATATTGAACACTCAAAACTGCAAAGCCTAACCCCAGGAACTGATCCACTTGGGCCAGGACAAAAAAAAAAAAAAAAAAAGCAACACAGCAAGTAACACCCACCAGAGTCGGGGGCTTTGCTCCCCCATCCCCTTAACTAAATATACTAACTCCAAGATTGCACTACAGTGGGGAAATGGCAAAGCTCACCATAGTGGCCAAGTGGTTCTATTCCCGGGGTTATTTTTCGATGCTCCCGGTGTTCGACATTGTAAGGTTTCATACACACACACACACACACACACACACACACACAAACACAGACACACACGCACACACACAAAAGTGGAAATCCTAAAAAGATCGAAAACCTAGAAGCACGAAATTTAAAATCGCAACTTGTACACTACACACACACACACACACACACACACACACACACACACACACACACACACACACACACACACACACACATACACACACACACACACACACACACACACACACACACACACACACACACATACACACACCTTCCTCCCCACAAACAAACACACAACCCTATCCTACATGCAAGCCCCCCTGCACCCCCCATGTGGAGGGCTGCACCCTCCACACCCCCACTACTTAAATATACTAACTCCAAGGTCACACTACATACACAAACACACGAAACACCACCACACAGGCTACATTCCCCTCGCACACACACATCACAGTAACAAAACACACTAACACACACTACAGCCCCTACCCAAAACCCTTAAAACATAAACACTTACCTGAATCCATGAATACAGCGCAACACCAGAACCGCTAATTCAACATCTCTGAAATGCAAGATTTTGAATTTCGCATTTCTGGGTTGCCGATCTTTTAGGATTTCCACTTTATGGGCTCAAGATTCTGAAATTCGATATTTCAGAATTTGGAGCATGTAAAGTGAATCTATATATATATATATATATATATAGCTTTTGCTGAACCAGTTCATGTGTGCGTACATAGTTTACCACTAAAGTGTTTGTTTATTTTCATTAATTTTATATCCTAAAAAGACTTGAAACTGTCTCAAAATGGACCACAGTACTGAAGCTCCTTTATCTACATTTTGCAAATACAAAATAATAATATCACATGTGAATAAAGTTAACTTTTCTTGAGTTCCATAACAATTATATCCTTGAATTTGTGAGTCCCTTAGTCAGTCTATAAATATAAAACAAATAACAAAGGGGGAAAAAACAATACTACCTAGTTCCCCTGTTCAGACACAGCTTGCCAGAGAGGAACCCTTCTGCCTTAATTCTTGCCTTTGTCTTTTTATTTAGCCTCTTAATGAACCATTTCATTCTGTCAGGGAAGACAAATGCTTCAATTGCCCTACTCATAAAATCTCATCTGATTCTATAAAATGCTTTCGCTACATCAAGACCCACTAACAAAAGCAGTGTTTTCTTACATTCTGCTTCCTTCTAGGTCATCATTGTTCTTCACCTAGCTAGTACAGACCATAAACACTTTTTATTCAAGGTTTAAAATATATATGGGTCTATATGAAGATGGGTCTGAGGGTTATTAACCTTCTTTGCATAATACAGTCTCCAGAACTTTCTTTCAAGATGCTGACATTTCCTTCCTTTTAAAATATTGTTAAACAAAACATTTCAGATCTTTATCACTTTTTTACCTCCCAACTTCTAAAACATCCACAGGGATAATGTTTGTTCCTGGTGAGTTCCCTGTTAATTTATTATGCATCACCATATTTGTCTCTTCTCTTCCTATCTTAGCTATTAATTGTTGAGACTTATCTTTCTCTAACCTTGGCATAATTAACACTTCCATGAATATTTCATTTGTACATTTTCTTGGTTTCCATATTATTCTGCTTTGTACAAGTATTCATAAAAATTCTGAAATATCTGTAATACCTCTATACGATCTCTGGTTTATTTCTTTTGTCATAGGCTGCCTAAGCTTGGTGACAATCTTTTCTATCTGTTGCCTACATTGTACTAAAAGTTTTTGTGCTCTGCAGTTAGCACAAATAGTTGCTTAATGTCAACCTTTCTACTCTCATGCATATTATCAAAACTGTAAACGTTTCATACAGAATTACTAGTTCCTCATGTAACTTCTGAAATTGGAAAGGTCAGTCTTTTCTGTTGAACTAAGAGTAGAGTGATGCACAGTTAAGAAATAAAAGTCCTCTTTCTTTGACTTTTTGACTCTGTAGTTCCTGCTACCATTGAAGGTCTTGTTATGTCAGCCAGAGTAGTAGCTCTGTGACTCTATACTAGGCTGAAGTAATGACAGCTGCCTGACAGCTGACAAATCAAGCTCCAGTTTTACCCCATTTTCTCCCCCAAACTCCTCCCAGGAAAAACCCCAACCATTACTCCATCAACTATCACTAGGGAACAGGTCCTCAATTGCTTTCTCCAAGGCCAAAAACAGTGCATTGATTATCTCAGAAATATCACCGGATGTCTACTAAATAGCATGAAACATGATCTATCATGCCCATTAGAATCATTATTTAACCATAGCCTCTAAACAGGCTTCATGTCAAATGAATGGAGAACTGCAACTGTTATCACCCTGCACAAGAGCAAGCCATCAACAGTCCCAGGTAAGTACTAATCCATACATCTGCCTAGTCTCATATGTAAAGCCATGGAAAGAATTATCATGAAAGTTGTATATAATGACACTGGAAACTTTCAAACACTGGATCAAAGACAGTTTGGTTTTGCCAAAGGCATGTCAGGCCTGCTCTTCCTGGGGGACGTCTTAATGGAGATCACCAAATCAATGGATAAGGGCAAAACAGTGCATATGGCCTACTTTGATGTGGTCAAGGAGCTTGACACAAAACAATAGCTGGGTATTGTAAATATGCTCAGGAGATTAAGTATAAACCCCTATGTTACCCACCAGATAGCCAGCTGCCTCACAGATAGGACACAAGATGTCAGGATAGGGGAGTCTGCCTTTATAAAAAGGCCAGCCACTAGTAAAGTCCCTCAGGGCTCGGTGCTGGGAATGTTCCTTTTTTGCATCTTCTTCTCTGAAGTTAAGGCTAATGTCAGTGGCCTCAGCCTGACCAAGTCTGCAGACAATTGCAAACTAGGCACAGTCATAGACTCCCCCAAAGACAAAACATTCTCCAAGAAGGCCTGATACAAACTACTAAATGGTATCAGAGTCCCAGCCTAAAACTAAATGTCAAGAAATGTATAAATAGTAACCTTTGGTAAGGCTTCCATTATAGGAAATTACAGCAGGGATAATACACCCCTAAGAGTAGTTCCTGTGGTTAGAGATTTGGGAAAGCATGTGGACAGTGACTTGGCCTTTGACCATCATGTGTCTACTGCAGTAAGGCATTAATTCTGTGTTGCACAACTTATAAGCAAGGGTATGGCATCTAGGACCACATATTTCATTGCTCCATTGTATTTTGCCCTCATTAGACCAGTCATTGAGTACAATGCCCCTTTTGGTATGCACCTCAGCAGTCACAACCAACAACTGGAGCATCCACAAAGGTTCCAAACAAAAAGAATACATGGTGTAGAAAACTTCTCTTACATGGACTGCCTCAAAGCCTAACCCTATACTTGGTCTCCTACAAAGTGCTGAGAGGTGATCTATGCCTATCCTACACAAAGCATCCTCTGATCACTTCTGTTGAACCTACTGCACATCTGCAAAACAAATAGCATTAGAAATACCCAACCCTGGGATCTAAACCTCATCTGTAACATAAATAACACACGTTGGAGGGATAGGTATGTATTTCTGAAATTACCCTTTCTCTGTAACAGATTTCCCATCCATGTGGAACAGAGATCTTCCTTGCACTTGTTCAAGCATAACCTGGACCAGTGGATGGGGAATTAAAAATTTACCCCATTTGGAACCTATATCTCTTTTAGGAAGAGAGAGCTTGTAAATGCATGGCCACTCATACCTAAGATATACTCCCAATGTATGTATACTCCCCATTAAAACCTATGGTATAAAATCCAGCCCGATATAATTGGGAAGCATGGCTAGGCTTAAAAAGCCCCTTTAGGATTGTCGGCCTAGTAATAACATATGCATCTATAACAACATTGCATCAATTAGCCCTGATAATATCTCAAGATGCCTCCTAAATAGTATGAAAAATGACTGATCAGGACCACTAGAATCCCTATTTAACTATAGCCTCCAAGCAGGCAGTATCCTACCCTCACCCAGGATGATGCCACAATATAAACAAAAAATGAATGAGTTCAACAATTGGCTTAGTGTCTGGTGCCAGTCCAAGGGGATCCAGTATTTGTCATCCTGGAAGGATATGGTAGATACACCTCACTGCTTTGCTAGAGATGGCCTGCACCTATCTCCTCTAGGCTTTCCAATACTGCCAAAGGCCCTTGCCTCCTCCATAGTGTCTTTTTTAGGCAATGTCAAAACAACAAATTTTCCAATGTAATAAAAGCTAATTAAGGCAAACTCAGGGTTATGCTGCTTAATGCTAGGAGTTTAAACATGAAACTGCACTCCCTGGTAGCAATCCTCTCCTTGGAGGATGCTGACATCTGTGCAGTTACACAGACATGGACCAAGACCACTAAGAGCACCCTGATTGTGCAAGGCTACAATGTCTTCCACATGTTCAGACCTCAAAATGAGCGTGAAGGAGCCAAAGGTGGAGGTGTATCCATCTTCATTAAAACCAAATACACTTTGAGACTGGTCAAACAGCATGACTCTCTTGAACTACTCCATGTCCAATTAACTATTGAAAAATTACCATACCACATCATTGGTAGCTATAGCTTCCCCATCATGAACCAGGATAAGCACATCGCCTACCTCGATTTACTGGAATCCCTCACCATACAGCCCAACACCTTAGTCCTGGGAGATTTCAACTATCCTTCCACAGACTGGGGGACATACATCAGCAAAAACCTCACTTGCCTAGAGGTTCCTGGACTTTGTTAACACAAATGCTCTGGAACAGATAGTCTGCACCCTCACTAGGGGCTCTAATGTTGTGGACATAGTACTCATCAATATGGGGCTCATTGTACTTACACATGCATGAGGCCCTACCTGGTTAGGTCAGACCACAAATCAGTCTCGTTTGAAGTAACTACTGGAACTGACACCCTCACAGGAACAAAAATTATAAAATATTTCACCAAAGCTAACTGCAGCATACTAAGTGATGGTATAAAAAGCTTCATACTATCCACAATCACGGACTCCAGTGGTAACTATGCAGAAGTGTATGCAAATTCCCTGTGCAAAAACTTAAATGACTGCATAAACTCTGCTGTAACTGACCAGATCAAAACCAGGTCTTCTTGTAAAAACAAGCCATCATGCTGGACTTCAAGTAGAAGCAGATTATATAACAAGAGGAAGAAACTGTTGTCCAAAAGCAAGAGGAATATCACTCTGCAAAAGAACAGTTCCCTCCCAAGCCTAAACAAGAAAATCAGAAATCTTGTAAATACTTCTACAACAAATTACAAAACTAAAAACTCATCCCTAGCCAATGATAATCATAAGGCATTCTTTAACTATGTCTGAATTCTAAAAAGGGAATGCCCAGCTATGTGCCAAACTAGTTGTAGATGGGGTCACTCATACTACACCAGAAGTTATTGCCAACCCGCTAGCTGACAAATTCAGAGCAAACTTCACCCCCTATCCCCACCTACCATATCCCAAAGCATACCCGATACCAGCCCTCTGCCTATTATCTCTAGAGAACAAGTCATCTCTGGACTCGCCAAGGCCAAAACCACAGCCTCAATGGGACCAGATAATATCCCAGATTGTTTGCTAACCAATCTAAAAGAAAACCTAGTGGACCCACTTGATGTTTTCTTTAATCATAGCTTGAGAACTGGCTATGTTCCGACAGAATAGTGAATAGCAACAGTAATCCCGCTGCACAAAGGGGGGCTATCAACTGACCCTGGGAACTACTGACTCATAAGTCTAACCAGCCTCACCTGCAAGGCCATGGAAAGAATTATCATGGACCTTATCAACAAGGACATAGGTGACCTCCAAACACTGGACCCAATCCAGTTTGGCTTTGTTAATGCTAGATCATGCTTCTTAAGCCTGGTAGACTTCTTTGAGAATGTCACCAAGCCATGGACAAAGGTAAGGCAGTGCACACAGCCTATCTCGGCCTTGCCAAGGCTTTCAACACAATTCCCCACTCCGGCATCATTGACAAACTCTCCCAGATATACGTTACTGGATGGGTAGCCAATTGGCTCATCAACAGAACACACACTATCAAAATTGGTGACTCCACCTCCACTAGTAGACCCATCACCAGTGGAGTACCACAGGGGTCTGTGCTGGGCCCCTTACTGTTTGGCATCTATTTCTCAGAAGTCCAGGCCAAAGTAGACAGCCTTTGGCTCACCCAGTTGGCTGATAATTGCAAACTGGGGGCTAACACAAACAAATGATTGGTGCCAAAGCCAAGGTCTAAAAGTAAATGCAAAAAAATGCATTATTATTCCCTTCGGCAAAACAGAATTGAAAAAATAAAAACAAGAAACCTCATTGCAAAAGGTGGACCTACCACAAAGATTAAAACTGAAAGAAAAAAAAATGTAAGTCAACCACCACAGTGTTAAAAAGAAAAAATAATTTATTGATAGGTTAGCGCTTCTTCAGACCGTAAAACAAAACATTAAAAAAAATCAGTATTTATTAAGATGAAAAACCAACAAAAACACGCCAAGAACAAGTAATCAAAATACAACCAATGAAAAAGGCGCGCCACTTATAGATCACAGCCTCCCCTTCAAAACAGGTTTAAGAGGAAGGGTGCTGTTCAAACCAGGCATTCTATGTGCTTGAAGAACAACAATACATTTAAGTTCCACTTTTTCAATAAAATTGTTAAAATCTCCACCTCTAATGTTAGGTGAGAGCAACTGTAAAACCTTTTGGCAAAACTGAATTCCCTATAAATTACAATATTGACAGCACCCCCTGAGCTTCAACCCAGTGGTGTGAAACTTGGGAACACAGGTTGATAGCAATCTGAAATTTGACCACCAAGTTTCCACAGTAATAAAAAAGCCTTCAATGTAGTGCACCTCATAAACAAGGGCATAGCATCCAGGTCAAGGGATGTTATAACTCCACTGCACTCAACCCTCATCAGACCACTAATAGAGTATAATGCTCCCTTTTGTATGTACCTCACCAGGCACCTGCAGCAGCTGGAAAGACCTCACAGGTTTCTCACTAAGAAAATACAGGGACTCCAAACCATGACCTATGTGGACAGGCTGAAAGCTGTGTCACTTTACTCTGTATCTTATAGGCTGCTGAGAGGTGACTTGTACCTGGCCTATAGGTCAGTCTCCAACCCTGCCCTAATTGAAATGCTGCACATCCACAAGTCAAATGGCTCAAGAGTCACTTGCTCTAGGGATATCAATCTAGCTTGTGAAATTAACAGATCATGCTGGAGAGACAGACATGTCTCCCAGAGACTACCACTTCTCTGGAATAGACTCCCTATTCATGTAAAACAGTGCTCCTCACTGACCCTATTTGAATGCAACCTAGATAGTTGGATAGAAGACCTCAAATTCACCCCTGGGGTGGAACCAATGTCCCTTATGGACAGGGGTAGCCGGTGTTGATTACAGACCCGTTCTATTCATAAATTCATGCAGTGAACTGCCTAAGAAAAGAACAAATGGGGATACTTGAGATTAATATGGCTAGGCTTGTAAAGGCTCTAGGGTTGCTAGCCTAGTAACTGCCTATAAACTTACGAGCCTATGAAATTACTGCACAGATAACATCTTCTTAAGTGTAGACCCAATAGTCAGGGATTTGAAGATACAGGTAGACAATATTCTGGCTTTTGACCATCATTTGTCTACTGTTGTAAAAATATATCATTCTATGTTGCACAAATTATAAGCAGGGATATGGCATCCAGGTCCAAGGAATTAATCGTTCCACTGTATTCATTCCTCATCAGACCAATCATCGAGTACAATGCCTTATTCAGTATGTACCTGACGAGGTACATGTAACAATTAGATTGTACATAGAGATTCTTCATAAAAAGGATATAGGGCATAAATAACATGCCTGAAGTGGATCACCTCAAAGCCCTGTTACTATACTCTGTCTCCTATAGACTGTTGAGAGGTGATCTCTGCCTGGCCTAAAAGGCATCCTTGAACCTTGCTCTGATGGACCTTCCGCATATCCACAAGACAAATAGCATCAGAAATACCCAATCTAAGGACCTAAAACCTTGCCTGCAACATAAATACGAGATGTTGGAGGGACAAGTATATATCTCAGAGGCTACCCCTATTCTGAAACACATTTCCTATCCATGTGAAGCAGAATTCTTTCCTAACCCAATTCAAGCACAGTTTAGACCAGTGTATGGATAATAGGAAATTAATTCCTGGTCTGCCATCTATGTCTTTAATGAACAGAGGCAGCCTGTAAATGTTTGCACACCCAAGCCCCAGCTTACATATACCCCTTAAAATAACCTTAGGGTACCAAAACTTGTTAGATATATTTGTGTTGCATATCTGTGCTTAAAAAGTCCCCTGTTGCTGTTAGCCTAGTATATCTATGAATACAAGGTATGTACGTGCGTGTTAATTGTTTTACAGGGCATTGCTTCTGCTGGGTGACATACACATACACATGCACACATAACCATATATGTATATATTTTTGTCACTGGTGGAATACAGAAATACTGAGGAAGTTGTACTGTGGCTCAGTGTCTGTTATGTAGCAGTGGCTGTGAAATTCTTAGTGGCTACCATAATGAAGGACTTTGTATGTAAATCTATATGTGTGTGTGTGTGTGTGTGTGTGTCATTTTATACACACACACACACACACACACACACACACACACACACACACACACACACACACACACACACACACACACAGATATGTGTGTGTATGAATATATTATGAAACATCGACATATTACATTGATTTCTGCATATTAAAACTTACACCGATTTAAAAAAATGGTCCCCATACTATCTTACCTGTGCACTAAACCTAACCCAGCCACTGCCACAACCTTAACCCTACACATTACTGCAGCAGAAGCCCTAATCCTGACAGTACCACTAAACAAGACACTCTCACACACACACACACACACACACACACACACACACACACACACACACACACACACACACACACACACACACACACACACACACACACATACCACATACACCATCACACATGTGCAGCATTAAAACTATCCCCTTACCTAGCCCTTCCTCTGACTATGACTTATAAACATTAGCTGTCACATTCACATTTGGATTCCTTAAACGTGAGCATACACATAGCAGTAAATCTGTTCTCTTCCCTACCCCATACTCCAACACTGATCTGCAAATATTTGCACATACACACACTCACACACACACACACACACACACACACACACACACACACACACACACACACACACACACACACACACACACACACACATTAATGCTGGCAAACAAATGTCGACATGTTTCTGCGCATGCTCCAAGGTTCTCGCAGACCATACAAGTATTAAAAAAGTGGTGTGTCCCCCACACCCCCTTGCTAATTATTTATTTAAATTTGAAGACTGTGCAGTCCTGGTGAAAGGCATATTACCCATCTGTGGGGAATAATGTAATTTCACACAACTGTTCTCCATCTGTTTTGTCGATCAAAGTGTGTCTACTCATCTAGAGAAAGAGGCAGTGTGTGTGTGTGTGTGTGTGTGTGTGTGTGTGTGTGTGTGTGTGTGTGTGTGTGTGTGTGTGTGTGTGTGACTGGCTGATCATGTTGTAGCTACCTGCACATCATATCTGTTTCATACAAGAGGAGAAGTTTGTGCAGGCCACATGGACCTCACATTTACTTGTAGCTCCACACTCCCTTACAGGCTTCAAAATTTGACAAACTGACATAATCTTGAAAAGCCATTTAACAGGGAAAAATTGTCAAATACAGCAATACTAAAACAAACAAAAAATAAATAAACAGCAGGCATTTCTACTTGCTTATATCTGTCTTTCAGTTCTCGAAATTGCCCCAAAATGGTTACTCTTGTGAATATTTTTGAAGCTATGTTACCTGGGATGTAATATACAAGTTTATGAAGCACTATGCTACTGATATATTAGTTTCCTCATCTGGACTTCTCTGACAGAACTTAACTGAGGTATTGCATACAGTGGTGGATTATGGACCTGGAACTAGAAATTATAAGGACCCAATTTATTTAGCGTGACAATAGTACATGATTTCAGTCTAAACTAGGATTAGATGCGGCAGGGCCTATTTCAGATATTTGGGCCTGGAGGTGTGTGTGTGTGTGTGTGTGTGTGTGTGTGTGTGTGTGTGTGTGTGTGTGTGTCTGTGTGTGCATGTTTAATAAATTAGTTAATTTATTTATATTTATTTACAGAAGTCTTCATATCTGAAGCCACAGAAGCAGTTGCATGGCCTGCAGAGCTTAGTGTTATATTGGGAATTATTTTACTTTGAGAGATTGGGGGGGGGGGGTACTTTGGTCTTAGAGATCCTAAGCCATTCTTAATGTTCAGGTTTCTATGAAGTTATTCTATACCCTTTGGCATGATTTAATCTTCTTGAATAGAGATAATTAAACCATCCCAACAGCTTAAAGCATGCTGATTATTACTGCACAATTGTATAATCTGCTGTTCTGCTAATTTTGTAACTACAAATCCAATACCATAGAAATCAACATTATCTGATGAGAGAAACTGTCATATATCCTACTGTACAAAAGTACATGTGGACAAGAAAAAGAAAAAGTGGTGTCCTATCATACTGTAAAACCAATGAACATAAATGAATGATACTCCTTCCATATTCCAGAAATGGTAATAGCAAATAAAAGATGTTGATGTGCCGGAGTCTAGGATTCTCAGGAGCAGTCAAAGAAGGGACATTTTATTTTTCAATATCTTGCATTTTTGATAACATGATATATAACTAAATTATAAGACCAATCTTATACTTGGTATATTATAATTCTTCCCAGCCAGCACAGTACTTTTAGCTAGAGTGGCATATAAGGATATATGGCGCAGGATACAGTGCCTTAAGCAGTCTGACAGTAGTATGGAAGTCAGCTGTGTAAGCATGATAATATGTTATATGTTACCAGTGCCATTCGCTTATACTAATGATTATTTCAAGCAACTATGAATTACACTGCCTTCTTACAATGCGATCTCTGCTCTCCATTATACCGTAGAGTGTGAAGTTTTATTTGTGCTGTGTAATAAAGCAGATTAATAATAAAGAAACAATGAAAATCTGATTTCAGAGCATTGTAACACAATACATGCACAATTCCAACATTGTATTTTCTAAACACTATACCTTGCCTTTAGTAAACTTCTTGCTTAGACATGGTTAAGACCTTGCTGTGTCTAATCACAATGGCTGCCAAAAAAGCAATTACTAGAAAATGGAAATCAAAATCTAAACCAACTATACTAGAAGTAGTGAATATAGTAACAGAGATAAAACAACTGGAATTCAGATATTTAGATAAGGGTAGGAGCAAACTGCATGGGAAAAAATGGAAATTGTGGGAACAATACATACAGGGGAGGAACTGGGTTTAAAAGAAGGTAAGACTTAAATGAGCTTTGTAATGTTTGACTGAAAATGATTTAGTAGATTGTAAGTGATGTATAATGTTTGCAAATGGGAGTGTGTCAGTATGGTTTGTGATGTAAAATGCTTGGAACTAGGACTGGGTTGGTGTGATTTGTTTTCATTTATATGAATGTATGATTGCTTATGTTGTAAGTGATGGTTTAATAAAGATGTTTCCTGTATAAAAATGGGTCAGGAATTGAATAATTTATGTAATGCTGCTTAGATGATATGATATATAGCAATATACGTGAAGTATAAGGTTTGTTAATCTTAATTTGTTAATACAGTTTGATAACTTTTGTGTAAATGTAAATCTGCTTGTGTCACAAGTGATAATTCAATAAAGGTGTTTAAAAAATAGTCACTAAAAAATTCTCACCTGCTACTTGGTTATTTGTTTTAGCAGCTCCTAAACATTTGAGTATTATACAAAACGTGCATTGCTGCCCAGGTGACTATATAACAAGCACACTTCTACCTGTTAGCTTACAAAGCTGATGTATTCACAATAGAATAAACATTAGAGCCTTCACTAGATCAGGGCTCCTAACAGCCTGTGGTTTAGAGATAGGAGCAGATTTGAAGACCTGTATCGTGATATGCTAGTGGCTGATCCTAATCCACATCAGTATATAGTACAAGTCTCCATTATTTAATTCTAATCCATAGCAGTATGTAGTACAAGTCTCCTTTATTTAATTCTAATCCACAGGAGTATGTAGTACAAGTCTCCTTTATTTAATTCTAATCTACAGCAGTATATAGTGCAAGTCTCCTTTATTTAATTTGTATCCACAGCAGTATATAGTACAAGTCTCCTTTATTTAAATCTAATCCACAGAAGTATATAGTACGAGTCTCCTTTATTTAATTCTAATACACAGCAGTATATAGTACAAGTCTCCTTTATTTAATTCTAATCTACAGCAGTATATAGTGTAAGTCTCCTTTATTTAATTTGTATCCACAGCAGTATATAGTACAAGTCTCCTTTATTTAAATCTAATCCACAGCAGTATATAGTACGAGTCTCCTTTATTTAATTCTAATCCACAGCAGTATATAGTACAAGTCTCCTTTATTTAATTCTAATCCACAGCAGTATATAGTACAAGTCTCCTTTATTTAATTCTAATCCACAGCAGTATATAGTACAAGTCTCCTTTATTTAATTCTAATCCACAGCAGTATATAGTACAAGTCTCCTTTATTTAATTCTAATCCACAGCAGTATATAGTACAAGTCTCCTTTATTTAATTCTAATCCACAGCAGTATGTAGTACGTCTCTTTATTTAATTCTAATCCACAGCAGTATATATTACAAGTCTCCTTTATTTAATTCTAATCCACAGCAGTATATAATACAAGTCTCCTTTATTTAATTCCAATCCACAGCAGTATATAGTACGTCTCCTTTATTTAATTCTAATCCACAGCAGTATAATACAAGTCTCCTTTATTTAATTCTAATCCACAGCAGTATAATACAAGTCTCCTTCATTTAATTCTAATCCACAGCAGTATATAGTACAAGTCTCCTTTATTTAATTCTAATCCACAGCAGTATGTAGTACGTCTCTTTATTTAATTCTAATCCACAGCAGTATATAGTACGAGTCTCCTTTATTTAATTCTAATCCACAGCAGTATGTAGTACAAGTCTCCTTTATTTAATTCTAATCCACAGCAGTATATAATACGTCTCCTTTATTTAATTCTAATCCACAGCAGTATATAGTACAAGTCTCCTTTATTTAATTCTAATCCACAGCAGTATATAGTACAAGTCTCCTTTATTTAATTCTAATCCACAGCAGTATATAGTACAAGTCTCCTTTATTTAATTATAATCCACAGCAGTATATAATACAAGTCTCCTTTATTTAATTCCAATCCACAGCAGTATATAGTACAAGTCTCCTTTATTTAATTCTAATCCACAGCAGTATAATACAAGTCTCCTTTATTTAATTCTAATCCACAGCAGTATAATACAAGTCTCCTTTATTTAATTCTAATCCACAGCAGTATATAGTACAAGTCTCCTTTATTTAATTCTAATCCACAGCAGTATATAGTACAAGTCTCCTTTATTTAATTCTAATCCACAGCAGTATATAGTACAAGTCTCCTTTATTTAATTCTAATCCACAGCAGTATAATACAAGTCTCCTTTATTTAATTCTAATCCACAGCTGTATATAGTACAAGTCTCCTTTATTTAATTCTAATCCACAGCAGTATATAGTACAAGTCTCCTTTATTTAATTCTAATCCACAGCAGTATATAGTACAAGTCTCCTTTATTTAATTCTAATCCACAGCAGTATATAGTACAAGTCTCCTTTATTTAATTCTAATCCACAGCAGTATATAGTACAAGTCTCCTTTATTTAATTCTAATCCACAGCAGTATATAGTACAAGTCTTCTTTATTTAATTCTAATCCACAGCAGTATGTAGTACAAGTCTCCTTTATTTAATTCTAATCTTCAGCAGTATATATTACAAGTCTCCTTTATTTAATTCTAATCCACAGCAGTATGTAGTACAAGTCTCCTTTATTTAATTCTAATCTACAGCAGTATATAGTCCAAGTCTCCTTTATTCAATTCTAATCCACAGCAGTATATAGTACAAGTCTCCTTTATTTAATTCTAATCCACAGCAGTATATAGTACAAGTCTCCTTTATTTAATTCTAATCCACACATTATATAGTACAAGTCTCCTTTATTTAATTCTAATCCACAGCAGTATATAGTACAGGTCTCCTTTATTTAATTCTAATCCACACATTACCACATACATGGGACTGCAGTGGTGGTGCTGTGGTAGCATTGTTGCCTCACTGTAAGATGTTGTCCTGTTAGATTCTCCACTAGAGCGTCTTCTGTGTGGAGACATGCGTGAATGGGCATACCTTTGTTGAAGGTTGTGCATCAGGGCCGGCAACTTGGCATGTAAAAATCTACTGCCAATCATTAGCTGACCGGAGTTCCGCTGTGGCGACCCCTAACCGGGAAAAGCCGAAAGACACAACAACAACAGTATATAGTACGTCTCCTTTATTTAATTCTAATCCACAGCAGTATATAGTACAAGTCTCCTTTATTTAATTCTAATCCACAGCAGTATATAGTACAAGTCTCCTTTATTTAATTCTAATCCACAGCAGTATATAGTACAAGTCTC
The DNA here is from genome assembly GCF_019279795.1 of Protopterus annectens. NCBI lineage: Eukaryota > Metazoa > Chordata > Ceratodontiformes > Protopteridae > Protopterus > Protopterus annectens. The sequence goes on from NC_056751.1 coordinate 418,969,629, forward strand.
CTTTATTTAATTCTAATCCACAGCAGTATATAGTATGTCTCTTTTATTTAATTCTCAATGATTGTAATATCATGCTTGCCCACATCTTCTTTTTCTGATGTATGTGGTGGCCTTAGAATGTTCACGTGACTAATAATTTCAGTATGTTTAGGTGGTCTTGTCCCCAAACTGTAATACTTTTAAGAAGCATCAGAAAATAAGTCTGTGGAAGTGTTCCAAATCTCACAAGGAAGGTAATGAAGGTGAGTTTGCAAAGTAAGTAAAAGTAAATTTAGGCATGATCAAGACTTACCACATGGAGATAACTATAGTGACAATATGGAGAAAATGGTAAATATTGTGAAATTCTAAACCTTGGATTCCAAATTTCCATGTGTGCTCATTAGTTAAAATAGTTTATAAACTGCACTTCTAAAACTTTTACTTCTTAGTACAAACTGCACTTCTAAAAGTTTGATTGTAACAAAATATTGAACATAAATAGCAGTGAACATTGGTGGTTTATCAAAAATAGCCTCACAAAAAGGTTTACTCTTATTGGCAGTGGACTAATTAAGATTTTGAATTGTGAAATGCATATATTTATGGTGTGATGTATAGCTCATTCCATAATCTAATGTAGGAAAAGTTGATATTCCAAAGAAAAAAAGATGTGTATGTGTGTGTGTTATATATGGTTCCCCTTTATAATCTCAAAATACTGAAATCTTGAATTTTTAGTATTTCAAGACTATAAAGGAGAATTTTTAAAATAGCAAAAGTGCATAATCATGAATTTGAATATCTCAAATTTGCGGTTATGGCTTTACGCTTCCTTACGTCTTGTGTTTCCTTTGGATGATGTACACTGTCATGTGTGGATTTAGGTGAGATTTAAGGTAATTGAGTGTTTTGTAAGGGTTTTGGGTGGGAGTTTGAATGTATGTGAGTGTGTTTGTAAGTTGTACATGTGGGTTAGGGTAGGCAGGTGAAAGTATGAGTGTGTAAGTGTTGGATGTGTTGGTGTTTGTATATGTGTGATGTGTCGGTGTGCGAGGGACTGTGGAATGTGTGGGTGTGAGTTTGCTGTCTTTTCCTGTTTGTGTGATCTTGTAGTTAGTATATATAAGTAGGGGGTTGTGGGGGGTGCAGGGGGGCTTGCCCCCCTGCTATGTAGTGTAGTTCTTTTGGTTTGTGTTTTTGTGGTTGTGTGTGTTTTGTTTGTTGGTTTGTTGTGGTGTGGGTTGGATAATGAATGTGTTGTGTGTTGTGTGGTGTATTGTGTGTTTATGTTCGATATTTTGTGTTTTGCAGATTTGGAGTTTCGAGATTTGGATAATTCAACTTTATGGTCTCGAGATACTGAAATTGTGAATCCATCTATATATATATATATATATATATATATATATATATATATATATATATATGTATATATACTTCTTCAAATGTACATGTCTCCGAATCATAAATTGACGACATGTCTTCACCAAAACTCCATTAAACCGAAAACACTGACTACCGGACTTCTTTCCTTGGGAAATGAATCACTTGGCCACCAGGGTGAACTTTGCCCTTTTCCCCAGTATAGTGTGATCTCAGAGTTGGTATACTTAGTTAGGGAGCTGTGGGGGGCAAAACCTCCCACTAGGGGTGGGTTTCATTTTTTTCCGTTGGCTTATTTTCCCTATTAGCCAAGTGGTACATTTCCTAGGGAAAGAAGTTTGGTAGTCCATGGCTTCGGTTTAATGGTGTTTTGGTGAAGTTGTGTTATCAATTTACGATTCAGAGAAGTATAAATTCGGTAAGAAGAAGTAGGTCCATATATATGTATATGTGTGTATGTATAGATGGGTGAGTGCAGGTATGTTTGTTAACTGCACGCATTGTCAGTTCATAATTGGTCAAAATAACCTCAACGAATCTGACAACAGCTGACAATCTGACAACCCCTGACCTCTCTTCCACAGATTCTGAAACCATGGATGGACAATTTCCTATGGTTTCTCCTGCTAGTCTGGTTCATGTAGGCATCCTGAGACAGTGTAGCAACTGCCTCATATACATGGACAACTCTCTATTACTGTCACCTAGGAACACAGTATGTGAGAAATGCAATTACATTAAGAATATAAAATCTTTGCCGTCTCAATCACAAGCCAGTACATCTAGCACTGAGAAGGTTGTCTGCACAAACACTACAAATACCACACCTCTAACACCACCCAAACCTGTATAACACATTCTTACATATGTGGAGGTTCTTAAAAAAAAACATACCTAAACAAAAGAGACCTCCAAGACAAAAACACACATGCACATCATAACCACACACACAGCACCAAGCACCACACATAGTACACACGCCTGTGTCTCACAGCATTTAAGGCCCAGCCACAGACCCAACATACTAGTCACAGGAGACTCTATCATGAGACACACAGATGTGCCCCTCACCAGGCTAGACAAGGAGAAAGTTGCTTGTCAGGTGCTAGAATCTGCCATATCATGCACACACTCAAGTCTCTTAACAACAGGTACTGTTATGACTCTGTCATAGACCATGTTGATGTGAATGACTTGAGCTGTAACTCTATGCACTATATGAAGAGAGAAATGAGCTTGCTGAATATGTGTCCCAGGCAGGTATGTCTCTAGCCTTAAGCAGCATCCTACCATCACCTAGAATGATGCCTCAATACAAACAGAAAATGATTGACTTTAACAATTGGCTTAGTTTCTGGTGTCATTCCAAGGGGATCCAGTACCTGACAGCCTGGGAGGACATGATTGACAGACCATGATGCTTTGCTAGAGATGGTCTTCATCTATCTCCCCTGGGCTTCGGGCTTCAGGCTTCTGGCAAAGGCTCTTGCCTCCCCCATAGTGCCTTTTTTAGGCAAAGTCATGAGGACAATTTATCAATGTGAAAAATTCTTCTAAACGATATTTAAATGTCATGTTGCTAAATACTAGGAGTCTTAGCATGAAACTGTGCTCATTGCAAGCATTCCTTGCCCTGGAGGATGCTGACATTTGTGCAGTCACTGAAACCTGGTTAAAAGCTGCGGAGAGCACCCCAGCCTTACCAGCCTACCATACTTTTAGACCCCAAATGAAGGGCTACAAAGCCAAAGGAGGTGGAGTTTCAATATTTATCAAAGACATACACACCTCCAGGGTGGGCAAACAGTATGACGCACAGGAGACACTCCAAGTGCAGTTAACTGTTGGCAATACATCTATTCAAATTGTAGCTAGCTGCAGACCCCCAACCATGATTCAGGACGCCCACTTCACCTATCTGGACTTACTTGAATCCCTCAAAAATCATCCCTCTACCCTGATCCTGGGTGACTTTAACTAGTGGAAGACCTATTCTAGCCCAAACACAAACACCCAGAGATTCCTCAACTTCATCAGTGCCAATTCATTGTATCAGCTGGTCGACACTCCCACAAAAGGTGAAAATATCCTGGACCCAGTACTAACCAACAAGATTAGCCAGTGTAGCACCCCTACAGTGTTAGCCTCCTTGGTAAGATCCAACCATAAAATAATTACTTTCGAGGTCACCATCTTCCTGACCCACCCCTTGCCAGGGTCAAACAAAAAAACTTTTCCAAAGCTGACTACAATCTCCTGAGAGCAGTTATAAGGATCTTCACAGCCACCATCCTTTCAGTTGGAACTAGTACTAATGTCCAAGCCTACACCAGAAAACAGTATGAGCACTTACATAGCTGCATGGACTCAGCAATACCTGGCAGGGCCAAATCATCTTCCTCAAGGAAGAGTAAATATATCTGCTGGACAGCAGCAATAAACAAACTCTATAATAAAAGGAAAAATTTGCTGTCCAGAACCAACAAGGAACATGTGCCAAGTTGGAAGCAATCTCTCCTTTATCTGAACAAACAAATAAGGTCACTAGTGAAATCCTCTAAGGCTAACATAGAGTCCAAATTGGCCACATCTACTAAGGACAATCACAAGGCCTTCTTCACATACGTCCACAGTCTCAAAGGTAACATCCAAATCTGCTCTAAACTGGTGGTCAAGAACACCAAATACACAAAAGCCGTAGATATGGCAAACTTGCTGGCCTGGCAGACAGGTTCAGCAAAAACCTCATCACCCTGTCCCTCCCATCAGTAAATCAGGACATCCCCAGCACCTGCCCCCCTCCCTTCATCACCAGAGAGCAGGTCTTTAATGCCCTTTCAAAGGCAAAAAATACAGCCTCCATGGGACCTGACAACATCCCTGGCTGAGTCCTACATGAACTCAGGCATGAGCTCTCAGCACCATTAGGCAGCCTATTCAACCAAAGCCTGATCACAGGCTTCACCCCAGCTGAATGGAGGACAGCCACTGTTATCCCTCTACACAAAGGTGGAGTGTCCACTGACCCAGGCAATTATAGGTTCATAGCCTAACTAGTCTGATCTGCAAGGCCATGGAATGCATTATCATGGACCTTATAAACAAGGACATTAGCAACCTCTAAACACTTGACCCCACACAGTTTGGTTTTGTCAAAGGCAGATCATGCTGTTAAACTTGGTTAACTTCTTTGAAACAGTCACCAAAGCCACAGATGAGGGGAAGACCACCTGCCTTGACCTAGCCAAACCCTTTGACACTATTCCCCACTCTGGCATAATAGATAAACTCTCCCAGCTAGGCATCAACCCATATGTCACCAGATGGATAGTTAACTGGCTCAATGATAGAACCCAGTAGTCAAAATAGGGGAAGCCACCTCTAGTAGTAGACCCACAACAAGTGGCGTACCCCAAGGGATCAGTCATGGGGCCTCTACTGTTTGGGATATACTTTTCTGAGGTGCAAGCCAAACCCAGTGGTCTGTGGCTGACCAAGTTTGCAGATGACTGTAAGCTGGGCGTTGTTTTAAATTCCTCTAGTGATGTAAACATCCTCCAAAAGGGCCTTACCCAAACTAATGACTGATGCCAGGAGCATGGCCTCAAACTGAATGCCAAGAAATGAATCATTATCCCCTTTGGGGAAAATGGTGTCCCCACTAATCATCACATTAGTAACAACATACTAAGTACATAATCAGTTGTAAGGGACTTGGGCATCCAGGTTGACAGCAACCTGACTTTTGACCACCACATTGCCTCTGTTGTATGTAAGGCTTTCTACATGGCCCACCTCATAAGTAAGGGTATTTCATCCAGGAACAAGGAGGTCATAACATCCCTGTACTCCTCCCTTATCAGACGCATTA